>NW_016805666.1:663703-694650 GCF_001698545.2 Rhinopithecus bieti
AAAAAAAATTTTTTTTTCAAAAAAAAAAAAAAAAAAAAAAAAAAAAGAATTTGTATATTTATGTATAAATTTATATAAATTATATATATATTATATTTATATATTCTAGATACAAATATTTTATCGGGACTTGTGATTTGTAAACATTTTCTCCCAATCTGTAGTCTGTTTTTTCATTCTCTTAAAAATGCCTCTAAAAAATTTTTTTCATTTTGATGAAGTCCAATTTATCTTTTATTGTTCATGTTTTTGGTGTCATAACTAAGATGTTTTGACCTAATCCCAAGGTTATAAAGATTTCTTTTAAAAGTGTTATGGTTTTAGTTACATTTAGGTCTATGATCCTAATTTTTTTGTATTGGTGCAATGTATGGAACAAAGTTGGAGTTTTGGCATGTGGGTATTCAATTGTTCTAGTACAACACGTTGAAAATAATATGCTGTCTCCACTGAATAGCTTTTGCACTTTTGTAAAAAAAAAATTAATTGACCATATATGTGTGGATTTACTTCTGGACTTTACTCTGTTCCATTGGTCTATTTGCCTATCTGGATGCTAGTTATACACTGTTATGATTACTGTAGTTTTAAATTTCTTTACAATTTTTTTCTTGGCGGGGGTATAGCCGGGCATGGTAGTACATGTCTGTAGTTCCAGGTACTTGGGAGGCTGAGGCAGGAGGATCACTTAAGCCCAGGAAGTTCAAGGACATCTTGAGCAACATAGCAAAACCCTGTCTCAAAGAACAACAACAACAACAAAAATTGGGAGGGAGAGGGTATCTTTGGTCCTTTTACATTTCCATGTAAGTTTTAGAAATAGCTTGTCAGTATCTACAAAAAAAAAGCCTGGTAGATTTTGACTGAGATTGCATTGAATCTATAGATCATTTCGGGAAAAACTGACATCTTAAGCCTTCTAGTCTTCTAGTTCGTGAGCGCAGAATATTTCTGCACTTAATTAGGTTTTCTTTAATTTCTCTCAGAAATGCTTTGTAGTTTCTAGTTTATGAGTTTTGCACATCTTTTGTCAGATTTATCCCCCTAAGTATTTCATATTTTTGATGCTGTTGTAAATGTTTGTTTTTAATTTCAATGTCTGAATCTTTGTAGCTAGTATATGGACATACAGTTGACTTTTGTGTATTGATTTTGTATTCGATGATCTTGCTAAATTTAGTTCTAGGGGCTTTTTTTTGTAAATTTTTTTTTTTTTTTTTTTTTTTTTTTAAATAGGTAGTCATTTCATCTGCAAAAAAAGACAGTTTCTTCTTGCATTGTTTCTGGTGAGAAATCTGCTGCCATCCTTTTCTTTGTTCCTCTGTAAGTAATGTGAGTTTGTTTGTTTGTTTGTTTGTTTTTTGTTTTGTTTTGTGACGGAGTCTTACTCTTTGGCTAGGCTGGAGTGCAGTAGCACCATCTTGCTTCACTGCAACCTCCGCCTCCTGGGTTCGCGTGATTCTCCTGCCTCAGCCTCCCAAGCAACTGGGGATACAGGTGCCTGCCACCACGCCCGGCTAGTGTAATGTGTCTTTTTAAAAATTTACTTTTACTTATATTATTTTTAATTGACAAATCATAATTGTATTACATGTATGGAGTACAATGTAATGTATACACGTACATGTGGAGTGATTAAGTCAAGCTAATTAACATATTCACCACCTCAATTATTTGACTTTTTTGTGGTAATACATTTGAAATTTACTTTCTTAGTTATTTTGAAATATACGACATATTATTATTGACTATAGCCACCCTGGTGTCCAATAGATCTCAAATCTTGTTCCTGCCGCCTAGCTGAAACATCCTACCCTTTGACCAGTAGTGACTCCCCATTCTCTCACTCCCCTGACTCCAGTATCTGGTAACCATCTTTCTATTTTTTACTTTTATGAATTCAACATTCTTAAGATTTCACAGATAAGTGAGATCATGTGGTATTTATCTTTCTGTGCTTGGCTTATTTCACTTAGCATAATGTTCTTTAGATGCATCCACGTTGTCCCAAATGACAAAATTCCATTCTTTTTAAAGGCTGAATCGCATTATTCTGTTGTGCATATATGCATTTTCTTTATCCATTCATCTATGGATGGACACTTAGATTGATTTCCTATCTTGGGTATTGTAAATAATTCTGTAACAAACAAGAGAATGCAGATATCCCTTTGACATATTGATTTCAATTCCTTTGGACATATTCCCAGGAGTGGGATTGCTGGATTATATGGCAGTTTTATTTTTAGTTTTTTGAGGAACTTTCATACTTTTTTCCATAATGGCTGTACCAACTTACATTTACATCAGCAGTGTACAAATGTTCTCTTTTCTCTACATTTTCACCAGTGCTTGTTTCATCTTTTTGATAAAAGCCATTCTAACAGGTGTGTGGTGATATCTCCTTGTGGTTTTAATGTGCATTTTCCTAATGAGTGGTAATGCTGAGCATTTTCTTGTAAACCTGTTGGCCATTTGTATGTCTTTTTTTGAGAGGTATCTGCTCAAATCTTTTGCCCATGGATTATTTGTTTTCCTGCATTGAGTTGTTTGAGTTCATTATATATTTTGAATATTAACCCCTTATCAAATGTATGGTTTCCATGTACTTTTTCTCACTCTGTGTAGGCTGTCCCAAAACTCTGCAGATTGTTTCTTTGGCTGTGCAGAAGCTTTTTAGTTTGATGCAATCTCATTTGTCTATTTTTGGTTTTGTTGCCTGAGCTTTCGAGGTCATGTAAAAAAAATCTTTGCCCAGACCAATGTTATGGAGTTTTTTCCCATGTTTTTTTCTAGTAGTTTTATAGTTTCAGGTCTTACATTTGAGTCTTCAGTGCATTTTGAGTTGATTTTTGTGCTTGGTGTAAGGTAAAGGTTTAATTTCATTCTTTTGCATGTGGATAATCAGATTTCCCAATGCCATTTACTGAATAGACTTTTCTTTTCTCCTTGTCTGGCACCTTTTCCAAAAATCAATTGACCATAAGGAGGTGGGTTTATTTCTGGGCTTTCTACCTGTCTCATTGGTTGATGAGTCTGTTTTCATGCCAGTACCATGCTGTTTTGACCACAATTGCTTTATAATATATTTTGAAGTCTGGTACTATGATGCCTCTAGCGTCATTCTTTTTACTCAGGATTGTTTCAGCTTTTCCTGGTCTTTTGTAGTTCCATACACATTTAAGAATTTTTTTTTCTATTTTTGTGAAAAATGGCATTAGAATTTTAATAGGGATTTTATTGAAGTTATAGATTTCTTTGAGTGGTGTGGACATTTTAAAAATATTAATTCTTCTAATCTGTGAACATCTTTCTGCTTATTGGTGTTTGCCTCAATTTCTTTCATTGGTGTTTTATAGTTTTTAGTATACAAGTCTTTTAACTCTTTAGTTAAATGTATACCTGGGTATTGCTGTGGCTCTTCTAATTCCTTTCCAGGTAATGCATTATTGGTGTATAAAAAATTACTGATTTTTGTATGTTGGATTTGTATACTGCAACTTTGCTGAATTTGGTGATCGGTTCTAACCATTTTTTTTTGTGGATGTTTTTTAGGGGGGGATTTTCTATGTATAAGATTGTGTCATCAATGAGGAGAGACAATTTCACTTCTTCCTTCCCTATCAGGATGTCTCTTTTTTATTATTTACTTTTTTTGAGACAGAGTCTGGCTCAGTCACCCAGGCTGGAGTGCAGTGGCGCGATCTCGGCTCACTGCAAGCTCTGCCTCCCGAGTTCATGCCATTCTCCTGCCTCAGCCTTCCAAGTAGCTGGGACTACAGGCACCCGCCACCATGCCGGGCTAATTTTTTGCATTTTTAGTAGAGACAGGGTTTCACCATGTTAGTCAGGATGGTTTCGATCTCCTGACCTCGTGATCCACCCACCTCGGCCTCCCAAAGTGCTGGGATTACAGGCTTGAGCCACCACACCCAGGCTTATTTCTTTCTCTTGCCTAATTGCTCTAGCTGGGACTTCCAATTCTATGTTGAATAGAAGTTGTGGGAATGAGAATACTTGTTTTCCAGTTCTTGGAGGAAACGCTTTCAGCTTTTTCTGCTGAGTATATTAGCTACGGGTCTGTGATACATTGCTTTTATTATGTTGATACCTTCCTTCTATAGCTATTCTATTGAGAGTTTTTATTACAAAAGGGTGTTGAATTTCATGAAATTCTTTTTCTGCCTCTGTTGAGATGACCATATGGTTTTTATTCTTTATTTTGTTAGTGTAATGAGTCGCATTGATTGATTTGCATATTTTAACCACCTTGCATCTCAGGGATAAATTCCAGTTAATCATGGTGAATGATTCTTTCAATGCATTGTTGAATTTCTTTTGCTAGTATTTTGCTAAAGATTCTTGTATATATGTTCATCAGGGATATTGGCCTGTAAATTTTTTTTTTTTTGTAGTGTTCTTGTCTGAGTTGGGTATCAAGGTAATGCTTGTCTCATAAAATCAGTTTGGAAATATTCCCTCTTCCTCGATTTTTTGGAAGAGTTTGAGAAAATTTTGTATTAGTTGTTCTTTAGTTATTGGTAGGATTCAGCTGTGAAGCTATTAGTTTCTGAGCTTTCCTTTGATTTCTCACTTATTTGATCTCCTTATTTTTTATTGGTCTCTTCAGATTTTCTATTTCTTCATGATTCAGTTTTAGTAGGTAGAATGTGTCTGGGAATTTATCTGTTTATCTAGATTGTCCAATTTTTTTGGCATATAATTATTCATAGTAGTTTCTAGCAATCTTTTGTATTTCTGTGTTATCAGTTGTCTCCACTTTCATTTCTAATTTTATTTGAGTCACTCTATTTTTAAACTTAATCTAAGTAAGGGTTTATCATTTTATTTATCTCTTCAAAAAACAAATACTTAGTTTTATCTACTTTTCTATTATTTTGCTAGTCTCTATTTCATATATTTTTTGTTTTTCTGCTCTTGTTATTTCTTTCTTTCTGCTACCACTGTTCTTTTTCTAGTTCCTTGAGGTGTAATATTAGGTTGTTTATTTGAGATCTTTCTTTTTTGATATAGGTATTTATTGCTATAAAATTTCCTCTTAGGACTGCTTCTGCTGCAGGCCATAAGTTTTGAGACGGTATATTTTCATTTCTGTCACAAGGTACTTTTTTCGTTCCCTTTGTATTTCTTTTGTGACTCTGGTCTGGCAATCAAGCAAGGGAGAGAAATAAAAGGCATCCAAACAGGAAAGGAAGAAGTGAAATTGTCTCTCTTCACTGATGACATAATCTTATAAACACATAAAAATCCTAAAAATCCCACAAAATTTCCACATTTGTGAATTTTCCAATTTTCCTGAGATTTCTCTTGTTATTGATTTCCAGTTTCATGGCATTGTAACTGGAAAAGATACTGGCTATGATTTGAATCGCCTTAAATTTGATAAGATTTGTTTTGTGGCCTAACATGTGGTCCTGGAGAATGTTCCGTTGAGAAGAAAGTGTATTCTGTTTCTGTTGGATGAAATGTTCTGCATATGTCTGTTAGGTACATTTGTTCTAAAGTGTAATTGAAGTCCAGTGTTTCCTTGTTGATTTTCTAACCAGATGAACAGTCCATTATTAAAAATGAATACCCGTACTATTATTGCAATGCAGTCTACCTCTTCTTTGAAATCACTTAACAATTGCTTTATGTATTTGGGTGCTTTGATGTTGGATGAATATATTTACAATTGTTATGTCCTCTTGATGAATTGACCCTTTTATCATCATATAATGGCCTTTTTGATCTCTTTTTATAGGTTTTGAATTACAGTCTATTTTTCCTTATATAAGTATAGCTAACCCTGCTCTCTTTTGGTTTCCATATGCATGAAATATATTTTTCAGTCCCTTCATGTAGAGTCTATATGTGTCCTTACTAGTGAGGTGAGTCTCCTGTAGACAGCATATGATTGAATATTGGTACTTTGCTTATTTGTTTGATTTGAGACAGGGTTTTGCTCTGTTGCCCAGGCTGGAGTACAGCAGTACAATCTCAGCTCACTGCAGCCTTGACCTCCTACGCTCAAGCAATCCTCCCACCTCAGCCTCCCAAGTAGCTGGGACTAAAGGCATTCACCACTATATCTGGCTAGTTTTGTTTATTTTTTGTAGAAATGAGATCTCACCATGTTGCCCAGGCTGGTCTTGGACTCCTGGGCTCAAGTGATCCTCCTACCTTGGCCTCCCAAAGTGTTGGGATTACAGACATGAGCCACCATGCCTGGCCTGAATATTGCTTTTATGCATTCAGTCGCTCAATGTCTTTTGATTGTAAAATTAAATTTATTTACATTAAAAGTAATTAGTGACAGGTAAAGGACTTGCTACTGCCATTTTGTAATTTGTCTTCTGGTTGTTTTATAAATTCTTTGTTTCTTTCTTCCTCTCTTGCTGTCTCCCTTTGTGGTTTGATGGTTTTCAGTGGTGGTCTGTTTTTAATTCTTTATTTTTATATTTTATGCATCTATTATAGTTTTTTGCTTTGTGGTTACCATAAAACTTATATAAAACATCCTAAACTTAAAACAGGCTATTATAAACTGGTAACAATTATAATTGCAAGCAAAAACTCTACACTTTACTCCTTCTCCCTACCTTTTATGCTTTTGATGTCAAAAATTTCCTTTTCTTATAATTTGTATCCCTTAACAATCTATTGTAGCTACAATTTTTAGTAGTTTTATTTTAGCCCTCATAGCAGAGATAAAATTGCTTTATATACCACCTTTATTTACATTTTTAGTATATTCTGAATATGACTACATATTTCTTCTACCATTAAGTTTTTTATTTTATATGTTGTATATTATTAGTTAGTAGTCTCTTGTTTCAACTTAAAGAACTCCCTTTAGAGGCAGAGGTTGCAATGAGCTGAGATTGCGCCATTGCACTCCAGCCTGGGTGATGGAGCAAAACTGTCTCAAAAAAAACCAAAAAAACCAAAACTCCCTTTAGCAATCCCTGTAGAGTGGGCCTAGTGGTGATGGTAAACTCCCTTAGCTTTCATTTGGAAAATTTTATTTCTCCCTTATTCTCAAGGACAGCTTTGCTGGGTAAAGTATTCTTTATTGGCAGTTGTCTATTACCCTTTAGCACTTTGAATGTATCATCCCACTGTCTCCTAGACTACAAGGTTTCTGCTTAGAAATTCACTGATAGCTGTATTGAGACTCTGTTCAGTATGATATGCCTCTTATTTCTTTGTCTTTAATTTTTGATAATTTGAATGTGATGCATCTTAGTGAACTTGTCTTTGAGTTAAATTTGGTAAGCGATCTCTAAGTTTCTTGTACATGGATATTGTCATCTTTCCCTAGATTTGGGAAATTTTCAGCCATTATTATCTTAAATAAATTTTCTGGTTCTTTTACTCTTTCTTCTCCTTATGGAACTCCTATTATGCATAGATCTATTTTCTTGATAGTGTTCCATAATTCCAATAGGCCTTTTCCATTCTTTTTCTTTTTCTTTTTTTTCTTTTCATTCCTCTGACTAATTTAAATGTTCTGTGTTCAAGTTCACTGATTCTTCCTTCTGCTGGTCAAGACCTGCTATTGACACTTTCTATTAATTTCAGAAATTTAGTTATTATATTCTTTAGCTTTGTAATTTCTATTTGGGTTTTCTATTGTTTATATTTCTTTGTCAAACTTCGCATTTAGTACATTAATTGTTTCCCAAATTTCATTTAATTTTTCATCTATATTTTCTTGTGGTTCTCTGAACTTCTGAATTCTTTATCAGTCATGACATAAATTTCCACTTCTTCAGAGTCCACTATTAGAACAATTATTAGTTGCATTTCCCTCATGTCATTTTTTTATTTTTAATTTTATTAGATGGAGTCCCACTGAATTGCCCAGGCTGGAGTACAGTGGCATGATCTCAGCTCACTGCAACCTCCACCTCCCAGGTTCAAGCAATTCTCCTGCCTCAGTGTCTCAAGTAACTGGGATTACAGGCACGCACCACCACGCCTGGCTAAATTTTGTATTTTTAGTAGAGATGGAGTTTCACCATGTTGGCCAGGTTGGTCTTGAATTCCCGACCTCAGGTAATCCACCTGCCTTGGTCTCCCAAAGTGCTGGTATTACAGGCGTGAGCCACCATGCCCAGCCTTCCCTCATTTTTTATAACCCTTGTGTCTTTGCATTGGTACCTACAAATTTGAAGAAACACCTTCTAGTCTTTGCTGGTATTCTTTGGCAGTGCAGATCTTCACTATTTAGTACAGCCTAGGATTCTAGCTGGGCCAGTAGGTGGTGACAGTTAGGCCTTGCTTTCATGTTATCTAGTTGGGCTGGGCTGTTAACTGTGTTCTGGTGTGAAGCAAAACTTCTGGCTGTAACAGCAATCACTATAGTCTGACTCTCAGGAGGTCTTCCTCTTAGGAAAAGGGAGAGAGTACCACATCACAGGAACACCCTGTGGTACAAAATAATCTGGGTGACAGGCCTTGAGTCCCAGATCATTCCTACGGGAAAGTTTGTTTCAGCGGAGACGCAATTGCAGTACTGGACTCAGCAGAGGAAGTCTGTGTCTCTACCCCAACAGTCAGACAGGCTTGGTGCTCATGAAGGGACTTAGAGAAGAGGTCCTCTTTCCCCACTTGTCCACCACTGCAGACACAGCTGGGGCTTCTCTCATGGGAACTCTGTGTGGATTCACCTACAGACAGCCTTTCTGAAACACTTCAGGGTGACTGCATCTCCACAGGAGGGGCATTCCCCAGGTTTGGGCTTGCACAAGAAGCAGACTCACAATTTCTCTCTACTTGAAACATCAATATTCCTACAGACAAAAAGAAGTGCCTGTATGATCTGAATAGCTGGAACACTGGGACGGGCGTGAGTTTGGGGGAGGTGGATAGCTTTTCTGCTGGCCTGGCAGGGGAGCTGAGATAGCTCCTAACCTTCATCCTGAAAAGACCTCAGTGCATCTATTTGGGAACTCCCCAAGCAACCTTAATCAAGGCTGGGATCTCTGCCCACCATTGGGTATTGCATCTACCCACTTGCTTTAGCTACAAACCAGTTCCTTCCCAGGGATACAATACCACCCCTACTGTCCTGAAGCTTGAGCCATTAACTCAGTAAATAAAATAGTGAGGAAAAAATAAATAAATAAGTGCACAACACATGGAAATGAGATAAGCTTCAAAAGACCACTGCCATTTCAATCCCACAGGAGACAATGAACTTGCCTATACTAAGTACATGCATACTATAGGTAGCACCTGAGACAGCCATCACACAAAGACTCTCTATAAGCGAGGAACTCATACAGAATCTTCACTCATAAAAGCACCAAGAACCAAATTCATCTGTAATAAACTATAAACATTAAATTCACATCCTTAAGAGAAAACAAAGAAATTAAAAAAAAAACAAAAACAAAAATAAATTCAAGAACAATTAGAAGAAATAGTCTACCCAAATGAGAAGGAACCAGAAAAATAATTCTGGTAATATGACAAAATGAGGTTCTATAATGCCCTGAAAAGATCACACTAGCTCCCCACCTCTGGATCCAAAGCAAGATAAATCTTTGAAATACCAGATAAAGAATTCAGAAAGTTGATTATTAAGCTACTCAAGGAGGTACTGGAGAAAGGTAAAAACCAACATAAAGAAATTTAAAAATCAATACAGGATGTGGATGAGAAATTTTCCAGAGAGATAGATATAAGGAAAAACTAATCAGAATATCTGGAAATGAAAGACACACTTAGGGAAATAAAAATACAGTGGAAAGTTTCAACAATGAACTAGAACAGTAGACGAAAGAATTTCAGAGCTTGAAGACAAGGCTTTTGAATTAGCCCAGTCAGACAAAGATAAAGAAAAGAACAAAGTCCCCAAGAAATATGGGACTATGTAAAATGGCCAAACCTAAGAAGAGCTGTTGCTCCTGAGGGAACAGAGAAGGATAAAAGTTTGGAAAACATATTTGAAGGAATAATTGAGAAAAGGTTTCCTGGCCTCGCTAGAGATTTAGATTTCCAAGTACAGGAAGCTCATAGAACATCTGAGAAATTCATTGCAAAAAGACCATCACCAAGGCACAAAGTCATCAGGCTATCTAAAGTCAGTATGAAGGAAAGAATTCTAAGAGCTGTGGGACAAAAGCATCAGGTAACCTATAAAGGAAAACGTATCAGACTAAACAGACTTCTCAGCAGAAACCTTACAAGCTAGAAGAGATTGAGTGTCCTATCTTTAGACTCCTTAAACACAATAATTGTCAGTATCCAGCAAAACTAAGCTTCATAAATTAGAGAGAAATAAAGTCCTTTTCAGACAAACAAATGCTGAGGTTATTTGCCACCACCAAACCAGCAGTACAAGAAATGCTCAAAGTGTTTTAAATCTTGAAAGAAAAGCTTGATATGTACCAAAACAGAGCCTCCTGAAAGCATAAAACTCATCAGGCCTATAAAATGTAATGAATATATGAAAGTAAATGGCCTAAATGCTCCACTTAAAAGGTACAGAATGGCAGAATGGATTAAAAAAAAAAAAACATAAACTAGGTATCTTCTGTCTATAAGAGACTCACCTAACACGTAAAAATTCATGTAAACTCAGGGTAAAGGAGTGGAAAAAGATATTCCATACAAATGGAAACCAAAAGTGAGCAGAAGTAGCTATTGCTATATCACACAAAACAGATTTTAAAGCAACAACAGCCAAACACAAGCAAACAAAAAACAAAGAAGAACATTATATAATGATAAAAGGATCAGTCCAACAAGGAAATATTACAACCACAAATTTATATGCACCTAACACCAGAGTTCCAAGATTTATAAAACAATCACTACTAGATCAAATAAATGAGATAGACAGCAACACAGTAATAGTGGGAAATTTCCATACTCCACTGACGGCACTAGAAAGATCACTGAGACAGAAAGTTAACAAAGAAGCAGTGGACTTCAACTATACACCAGAACAAATGGACTTAACAGATATTTACAGAACATTCTACTCAACTACTGGAGAATACACATTCTTCTCATCAGAACATGGAACATTCTCCAAGATAGACTGTATCATAAGCCACACAAAGCAAGTCTCAATAAATATAAAAAAATTGAAATCATGTCAAGTATCTTCTCAGACCACAGTAGAATGAAACTGGAAATCAATTCCAAAAGGAACCCTCAAAACTATAAAAATACATGGAAATTAAATAATCTGCTCTTGAATGCTTTTGGTGTTAATAATGAAATCAAGATGAAAATTTAAAAATTATTTGAAATGAATGATGATAATCGACATAAGTTATCAAAACCTCTGGGATACAGCAAAAGCAGTGTTAAGAGGAAAGTTCATAGCATTAAATGCCTACATCAAAGTCTGAAAGAGCACAAATTGACAACCAAATTTTACACCTCAAGGAACAAGAGAAACAGGATCAAACTAAACCCAAAGCCAGGTGAAGAAAAGAAATAAAGATCAAAGTGGAACTAAAGAAAATTGAAACATCGACAATTAAAAAAATACAAAAGACAAATGAAACAAAAACTGGTTCTTTGAAAGGATAAACAAAGTTGGTGGACTATTAGTGAGATTAACCAATAAAAGAAGAGAGAAGATCCAAACAAGCTCAGTTAGAAATGAAACTGGAGACATTACACAGAACACAACAGAAATACAAAAGATCATTGAAGACAACTATGGACACCTTTATGTGCACAAACTAGAAAATCTAGAGGAAATGGATAAATTCCTGGAAACATATAACCTTCCTAGATTAAATCAGGAGGAAATAGAAATCCTGAACAGATCAATAACAAGCAGTGGACTGAATCAGTAATAAAAAAATTTCCAACAAGAAAAAACCATCCAGGACCACATAGTTTCACAGCTGAATTCTACCAGACATTCAAAGAATTGGTACCAATCCTACTGAAACTATTCCAAAAGATAGAGAAAGAGGGAATCCTCCCCAAGTCATTCTATCAAGCCAGTATCACCCTAATACCCAAACTAGAAAAGGATATAACAAATAAAGAAAACTACAGACCAATGTCCCTGATGAACAAAGATGCATAAATCCTCAACAAAATACTAGCCAACTGAATCCAACAGCACATCAAACAGATAATACATTATGATCAAGTGGGTTTCATCCTAAGGATGCAGGGATGGTTTAACATACACAAGTCAATAAATGTGATAAATCACGTAAACAGAATTAAATGCAAAAGCTATATGATCATCTCAATAGATGCAGAAAAAGTATTTGATAAAATCCAGCATCATTTTATGATAAAAACCCTCTACACACTAGGCATAGAAGGGACTCACCTCAAAATAATAAAAACCATCTATGATGAAACCACAGCCAACATCATACTGAATGCGAGAAAGTTGAAAGCATTCCCCCTGAGTACTAGAACAAGACAAGGATGCCCACTTTAACCACTTCTGTTCAACATAGTACTGGAAGTCCTAGCCAGAGCCATCAGGCAACAGAAAGAAATAAAGGCATCCAATTTGGAAAAGAGCAAGTTAAACTATCACTGTTTGCTGATGATATGATGGTATACATACAAAACCCTAGTGACTCATCCAAAAGGCTCCTAGATCTGATCAACAGATGCAATAAAGCCTCAGGTTACAAAATCAGTGTACACAAATCAGTACCACTGCTATACACCAACAACAACCAAACTGAGAATCAAATCAAGAACTCAATCCCTTTTACAACAGTTGCAAAAAAAAAAAAAAAAAAGTAAAATATCTAGGAATATAGTTAACCAAGGAGGTGAAAGATCTCTACAAGGAAAACTACAAATCCCTGCTGAAAGAAATCACAGATGGCACAAGCAAATGTGAACATGCCCCAAGTTTGTGGATGGAAAGAATTAATAATGTGAAAATGACCACACTGCCCAAAGCAATCTACAGATTCAGTGGAGTTCCCATCAAAATGCGATAATCACTTTTCACAGAACTAGAAAAAAGCAATCCTAAAATTCACATGAAACCAAAAAAGAGCCCACATAGCCAAAGCAATACTAAGCAAAGAAAACAAATCTGGAGGCATCACGTTCTGACTTGAAATTATACTACAAAGCTATACTTACCAAAACAGCATGGTACTAGTATAAAAATAGGCAGGTAGACCAATAGAAGAGGACAGAGAACCCAGAAATAAACCACATGTTTATAGCCAGCTGATCTTCAACAAAGCATACAAAAACATAAATTGGGGGAACGACGTCCTATTCAATAAATGATGCTAGGAAAACTGGCAAGCCACCTGTAGAATAATGAAACCATCTGCATCTCTTGCCTTATACAAAAACCAACTCAGGATGGATCAAAGGCCTAAATCTAAGATCTGAAACCATAACAATTCTAGAAAATAACATAAGACAAACTCTTCTGGACAT
Source organism: Rhinopithecus bieti (assembly GCF_001698545.2). Taxonomy (NCBI): domain Eukaryota; kingdom Metazoa; phylum Chordata; class Mammalia; order Primates; family Cercopithecidae; genus Rhinopithecus; species Rhinopithecus bieti. Next base: position 677,117 of record NW_016805666.1, read on the forward strand.
TGGCCTACACAAAGAATTCATGACTGAGACCCCAAAAGCAAATGCAACAAAAACAAAAATAAATAAATGGGACCTGATTAAACTAAAAAGCTTTTGCACAGCAAAATAAATAATCAGCAAACAGACAACCCACAGAGTGGGAGAAAATATTTCTAATTATTCATTCAATGAAGAACTAGTATCCAGAATCTACAAGGAATTCAAACAAATCCACAAGTAAAAAACCAAATAATCCCTTCAAAAAGTGGGGAAAGGGCAGGAATAAATAATTCTCAAAAGAAGTATATAAACATATGAAAAATGCTCAACATCAGTAATCATCAGGGAAATGCAAATTAAAACCACAATGAGATACAACCTTACTCCTGCAAGAATGGCCATAATTAAAAAACAAAACAAAACAAAATATGTTCACAAGCATGTGGTGAAAAGGGAACACTTTTACACTGCTGGAGGGAATGTAAATTAGTATAATGTCTATGGCAATCCCTTAAAAAAACTGAAAGCAGATTCACCATTCAATCTAGCAATCCCACTACTGGGTGTCTATGCAAAGGAAAAGAAGCCATTATATGAAACAGACACATGCACACACATATTTATAGGAGCACGATTCACAGTTGTGAAGATATGGAACCAGCCTAAATGCCCATCAACCAATGAGTGAATAAAGAAAATGTGGTATACGGAATACTACCAGTCATAAAAAGGAATAAAATAATGTCTTTTGAAGCAACTTGGATGGGGCCAGAGACCATTATTCTAAGTGAAGTTACTCAGGAATGGAAAATCAAATACCATGTGTTCTCACTTACAAGTGGTAGATAAGCTATGAGGATACAAAGATATACAGAGTGATATAATGGACTTTGGGGACATGGGGCAGGGAAGGTTGGGGGCAGTGAGGGATAAAAGACTACATATTTGTAGCTCAGGTGACGGGTGCACTAAAATCTCAGACTTCACTGCTGTGGAATTTATCCACGTAACCAAAAACCACTTGTACCCCCAAAAGCTGCTGAAATAATAATTTTAAGAAATTAGAAATTAAATTTACCATATATATAAAAGAAATGGCTATAATATTAAGGGCATCAAGTACAGAGAAAGACAACATTACACGAATTCAAAGCATTTGTTGAAAATAGCTAGTATTAATAAAATGTTCCCCTTTAAAAAAAAAAAACACACACACACACAAAACCCGAACTGCTGGCTGTGCTCTGCAGTCTGATGAGACCAATGGCTGGACTGTGCAGTAAGGCTGAGCTGTTTGATTGCTCCTGGGCAGGCCGTGTTATAGGCTGTCTTCTCTGGTTGGCCAGTACTGCAGTTTTAATCTGTAGTTGGGCAGGACTGCATGCTGGGCTGTGAGGATGAGCAAGGCTTCTCGGATCACTACCTAACTACTCTGAGTGGACGGGGCCAGAGGTGATGCTTCACTGATATGCGTGAACTTGAGCTTGCTTCTCATTCCAGGGTAACCTTAAGCAGAGCACTGAGGCTTGGTGTTTTAGCTCTTTGGCTGATGGAGCTTGGTGGGGCCAGATACTCCCTTTACAGATAATCACTGACCTGCCCTTATCTCCCAGCCTGGGTAAATTTCAAGGAGAGTAACAGGACTGGCTGTGGAAGCTGGCCAGGCACCTGAACTTGAGAGACCAGTTGACTGTGTTTCGTGCAGAGTAGCGCTGTTGGCTAGCCTCTCTGGTGGTGCACCTCCACTGGCCTGAATGCAGGACAGCTGCCAAGATTCCTGCACTAGTTGATGTGAGCCCCACATCTGTTCTTTATCTCCAAGTGATCTCAGATGTTTAGCTCTGCTGATACTCCCAGTGCTTCCTGTGTGATGAGACACGAGAACGCTTCCTGTGAAGTGTCCCAGAATGGTGGCAAAGCTGAATGTTCACCTCCAACTCTCCTCCCTGTGTAACAACTGTGGGCCCCAGAGAATGCTCTGTGTGTGGCACGTTGCCGGATTGGGGGAGGAGCAATATGGCCAAAGTGAAACTACTCCTCTTATTCTTGGCATGTGGCTGTTCTCAGTTCTGTGGTGCAAAGGGGTGTCTTAGCTTCACACTCAAGTTCTGGAATATTCACAAGGGTGTTTTTGTCTGTGAGTAGTTGCCAGTGGATTTGTGTATGTATGTGTGGTGGGGGAGGAGACATGGAGCTGGAAAATTCCTATTCTGTCATCTTGCTAATGTCATTCTCAGTGTCTTTTTCTTTTACTGCTTTTAAGATTTTTAAATCTTTATCAATAGTTTTAAGTAATGTGAGTATGATATGCTATCATGTAGTTTTCTTAGTGTGTGTGTGTCTGTGTGTGTGTGTTTTTCTGCTTAGGGTTATTTGAGCTATTTGGATCTGTGTTTACAGTTTTAATCAGATTTGGAAAATCTTTTTTTTTTTTTTTTTTTTCTGAGACAGAGTCTTGTCCTGTTGCCCAGGCTGGAGTGCAGTGGTGTGATCAGAGCTCACTGCAGCCTCAGTCTCCTGGGCTCAAGCGATCCTCTGACCTCAGCCTCCTGAGTAGCTAGGACCACAGGTGCATGCTACCATGCCTGGTTCCTTCCACATAGAAAGGCCCTGTCTCTTCAAAGAAAATTTTTATTTTATTGCTCAGGCTGGTCTCAAACCTCTGGGCTCAAGTGATCCCCCTGCCTCAGCCTCCCAATTTGCTGGGATTATAGGTGTGGGCTCCCATGCCCACCCTCCTTTGGAGAACCAAATAACATGAATATTAGGTTGCTTAAGGCTGTTCCATAGCTCATTGATCCTTTTCAAATTGTTTAAACTATTCTTTCTTCTATTTTATTTTGGGTAGTGTCTAGTGCTATGTCTTCAAGTTCACTTACATTTTCTTCCGCAATATCAAGTCTGCCGTTAATCCCATCCAGAGTGTTTTGATCTGAGATATTATAGTTTTGATCTTTCCTTTGGCTGCCTGAACATGTAAAATACAGTTGTAACAACTATTTTTATGTCCTTGTCTAGTAATTATATCACGTGTGTCATCTATGGGTCAGTTTTAGCTGATTTTGCTCCTAACTATGGGTAACGTTTTCCTGCTTCTTTGCATGACTGGTAATCTTTTATTGGATGCCAGACATTGCAAATATTTTCTTTTGGGGTGCTGGATATTTTTGTATTTTGATCAATATCTTGAACTTTGTTCTGGGATGCAGTTAAGTTTCCTGGCAAAAATTTGCTCCCTTTGGATACTACTTCTAAGCTTGTTTGTTTCCTGTTCCTCAGGAATCCACTGTTCATTGTTACCGGATTTCCAATGTCTTAAATATTGGGTTTTTTTCATGTTCTTTGTTTCATGTAAGAGGGTAAATCCAGTCTCTTTTGCTCCCTCTTGGCCAGAAATTGAAATATCTCTTCATTAAAACTTGAAATAAATATGTTACAGGCGTTTTACTTCAGCAGAATCTGGGTTCATTCTAGCATGTGGCTCTCTCTCAGAGACTGGAAATAGGGACCCTACAGGCCTCCCCGTGCCCCACCCGTCACCTGAGCAGTGTACACTGTACCGAATATGTAGTCTTGTATCCCTCACTGCCCCCAGCCTTCAGTACCCCATGCCCCACTAGTAAGGAGCTCTCTAATCATCCATAAGGGAGGCGGCAGAGCTTAGGTGAACCTGAGGCCTAAGTTCAAGAGGCCACAATAGAAGGGAATAAGAACGCTGATTGTTCTTTGACCCTGTCTTGTGGGCTAGGAAGAGAGGATTACAGTGAAAATATGAGAAGACCCCATGAGTTCAGATTATCTGCAATACCTATGAAATATTGAAATCTCAGTGTGGCATGAGAAGTCTGCAGCTTCCGTAGCAGCATCGTGGTAGTAGGAAGAGGCCACAAGAATGGTTGGTGTCTGGCATTAGTGCTCATAGAAGAAAGACAGAAAAGGAGGAAAGTGATGGCTGTTGTAACGACAAGTTCACTTCAGGTCAGTGCCTCTCTGTCCTTTTCGGGTAGGCATTTCAGGGGGTGACATCCCCAACTAAAGGATCTAGGTCAAAGCAATGCCTCGGGAAGCAAAAATGGCCTGTGACGGGGAAGTCCTTGAGCACACACACACACAGGCCAGTCAGGATGATAGTGGGAGCCGCAGTGTAGTGTGCTTGCTTGAATAAGTGAATTTTTAAAGTCATTAGTGAAAAGAGTGACTTTTTTTTCCCCCCGGACATGGGATCTGGTCTGTCTTTCTGTGGTGATGAGGTCTTACGTTTGTCACCACATCTCTGCTCTGTGGAAGCCTACTGGTGAGCCTGCCCGGCTGAATAAACAGGGGCCAGGACTGAAGGCTCAGGGATGGGCATGATCCAAGCACTCACTGATGCTTCCTCAGATGTTTGTGTTACCATTTTGCCAAAGAGAGATTGAAGGAGCCTTAAAACAGGTGGGGAGAAGTTTCATACATTTCTTCATCAGGAAGTTCGGAAAACCGCTTGGCAAAGGCACATCTGGAGACCCAGTTACATGAATGGAAAAGAATCGGTCTGTAGGCACAGGCACACTCCTCTGAAAATGATGAAAATCTGTTCAACTCTGTGGCTCAGGTTGAGACAAATGCTGTGGCAGCTTCATAAATCACGGTAGAAGGAAATCAAAAGAGAAATGTCTGTGAGGACTTTATATGAGCATTTCTTTTCCAAATGTGGAACATCCCATTCTTGGAACATATTGCACAGGGAAAGTGTGTGGCCCTGGGTAGTACTGAGTTATAAAGCAGTATTCCGCTGAGAGTTCTAGGAGCAGGCCAAAATATAGAGAAACCCTGAGTAGCTGCTTTTCCAATCAAATAATACAACAGTGGTAGATTATAATGTCCCAGGCAGTATTCACCAAGCGAAAAGGGTCAGTGGTTTGGCCTGTGGTAACCAAGCTGACTTCACTGTCTGCTGCGCTTGGCCAGTGGTTAGTAATCTCCACCTCTTTTTCCGTCAGTTTCACTTGTGTGAGTTATTTCTCACCAGACCACAGTCAATTCCACTAGGAGCCTCATAGCAGTGCTTCACGTTTACCAGCGGGAAGGACACCAGCACCAACCCACTATTCAAGAGTGGACAGAATTGAACCTGCGTTTTGAGGAAACAGGTCCCAAACGCACTTTTCGCAGAATCTAAGTAGTGACATTTCCGAGTCTATTGAGCCCTTGTATTAACACATGAACATACAGCCCTAAAAACCAGAAACAAGCTATCTGTGAAAATGCTTTGCTATGTGCTATTTTATACAACACAGTGGAACCTGTGTTTTGATTCAGCAAGTTTGAAACACACCTTTTTGTGGAATTTACGAAGTGTAACACTTTCCAAATTTGTCCTTACATTGAAGTTTTTTTAACTATGGCCTAATTCAGCAACTTTCAGTTATAACAGATTCTCTAGTCTGGACCTAAAGTACATTTTAAAGTATTTGAATATAGTGCCCCAATCTTGCAGCTATCTCTTTGCACCCTCCTCTTTTAGAGCTTTTAAAAATTACTACATTTGTTCTGTCATCCATCCATCCACCCATTCACTTGTTCATTGAACCGAAAGATATTAGCATAAATACATTGTGCCTCATCTTGGTGCCATGTGAGGGGGTTACAAAGATAACAATGACATTAGTGACAAACTCTTATATATCACTTGCCACTTGCCAGGAACCCTTCTATGCACTTAACATATTAACTGTTAATTCTTGTAACAACTATTAAGAAGTTGTTAGCTGTTGAACTATGAGAGGATACTATTATTACCATATGCAGATGAGGAAACTAAGATTAATGAGACATGGTCTTTGCTTTCAAAGGATTTTATAGAGTAGTAAGAAGTTAAATTGTATATGCATAAAAGAGTGAAGTTAACATTGTTGGTTCTAAGTATCAACACAAGCTTGCAAAATTAATGGCATAGGATAGTTTCATACTGTACAAGGGAGTGTGTCTTACATCAGGTTCTCCCAAAAGCAGACACTGAGTTAAGGATTTGGATGGTCATGATTGATTAGGAAATTGCTCTCTAGAGGAATCAGTAAGGAATGGATACAAGATAGGAAAGAGGAAGAAGCCAGCACAAGGGTACTTTCAGGTGAAGGTCTAGCTTCAGCCTGATTCCATGGAGAGTATTGGAGTGTAAATTATACCTTGGAAGTTGTGATGGTTAATACTGAGTGTCAACTTGATTGGATTGAAGGATGCAATATACTGTTCCTGGGTGTGTCTGTGAGGGTGTTGCCAAAGGAGATTAACATTTGAGTCAGTGGGCCGGGAAAGGCAGACCCACCCTCAATCTGGGTGGGCACCATCTAATCGGCTGCCAGCTTGGCCAGAATAAAACCAGACAGAAGAACATGGAGAGATTAGACTTGCTTAGCCTCCCAGCCTACATCTTTCTCCCGTGCTGGATGCTTCCTGCCTTCGAACATTGGACTTCAAGTTTTTCAGCTCTGGGCCTCAGACAGGCTTCCTTGCTCCTCAGCTTGCAGACGGCCTATTGTGGGACCTTGTGATTGTGTGAGTTAATACTCCATAATAAATTCCCCTTATATATACATCTATCCTATTAGTCCTGTCCCCCTAGAGAACCCTGATTTCCTGCCTAGAAGCCAGGGAACTGAGCATTTGAATGCTCCCCCAGTCAGTAATTGGCTCATGAGTCTCCCTGTGGTTGGGAAAAACGTAAAAATCCCATGCATACTAGGTATGTCAGTCAAGTGGTGGAAAAGGCGGACCAGGGTAGGCAGCTCCAATGCCCAAGATCAGTCCTTTTATTATCTTGGGTTTAAGCCATTTGCACCAAAGCATGCAGAAGCTGAGACACACAGAATTGATAGTAGAGGTCTGAGAGGATCTGGAGAGTGAGTATCAACATATCTGCTATAGTTCACCTCTTGTACTTCACAGATGATCTTGCTTCTCTCACTCCATCCTTAAGTTCACTCCATCTCATCACAGCTTCTTCAAAATTCTGGTTGGTTAAAGATCCTGGGGAAACTTCTAAGAAATAGTTAATGGAATAAGCTCACTACTGCAGTTTGTCCTGAGATTGTACCATCTATTTGTCCTTTTCTTCCTCTACCCACCCTTTCTCGATTTCCCTTGCCCTTGGCTACCACTTCTGCTAGTTTAGGTGGCTTTCTTGGTGACACGACCCAGATCTTCAACCCTTAAAGGCCTGAGCCCCTGGCTACCATGCTTTTATCAGGCCATGGTTGCTGTAACTACCCATTCTCAATGCTGGTTATGGGAGTATCAAGAAATGTCCTAGTGAACAACCTGAATTCTGAACATATTCCTCCACACCTTCATTAGGTAGCACAATTCTACCTACTCATGATGTCAGGGCCAACTCTCCTGCTAGTATGGTGACTTTTATTTCTGGTATAGTGGCAGCAATCAGTTAGCAGTCATAGCTTTTTAAATAAAATTCTTAATGTGTCCCCTGGTGGAAGTACACCTCCTCTGTGAAACAGGACTTGAGACCCACAGCGGCTGAGTGTAGGGAGACAAGAAGTCCAAATTCCCCCAGTGAGAATGATGGTAAGTAGGTTCACTTTCTACTCTCACCAATTGAATTCTGGAATCAATTATTCTATCTATTGACAACATAGGACCCCACCTTCAGAGGATTATCATCTCCAAGCTGGCACTTCAACTCTGCCTAACACTGTTAGGCCAGCAGCCTCTGGATGATATAGTACGTGATAGGACGAGTGGATTCCACAGTCTTGGGCCCATGGCCAGACATCCAAGGCATTGTCACACAGTATGCCCTGCTGGTTAATCAGATGCTCTTTAACCTTTCATCGTCAGATAGTGATGTTGTTTGAGGCCTGTGAGCAGGAAAGGCAAACCCATTCCTGGAATACATGACAATACCAATGGGAAGAAAACATTTGACTTTCCAGAGTGGATGGAGTCCAAAGTAATCAACTTCCTGCCAAGTGACTTGTTGTTTTACTTGAGGGTTAGTACCATATTTGGGCCCCAGTGTTGGCTTCTGTTTCTGACAGCTCAGACATTCAGCTATGCCAGTAGTTAGATCTGCCTTGGTAAGAGGGAGCCCGTGGGTCTGTACATAGTGTCTTTGTCTCTGCTATCCTGGCTTCTCTGTTCGTGGGCTTATCGCACAAACATTGGGATGGCCAAGAACCAAGGTGAGCTCACATCCATTGGAAGAGCTACTCTGTCCAGCTGGTTAATGTCTCTTCTGGGTAGATGCTTACTTGTGGGCCTTAAATATGTGCTATAAAGATGCTCACACTTTGTGACCACTTCCATAGGTTAATCCACATGTTCATCTCTAGACTATTTATTACTAATTTTCCAATTTTTCTTCCTCTAGGCCCCTTGTTAATCAGCCAAGCCATTCACTACTGTCCATGAGTCTATATAAAGTCATTCCTTGGTATCCACTGGGGATTGTTCCAGGATTCCCCTTGGATACCAAAATCTGTGGATGTTCAAGTCCCTGATATAAAATGACATGGTATTTACATATAACCTACGCACACAATCCTGTATACATTAAAGCATCTCTAGATTACTTATAATACTCAACACAATGTAAATGTGATGTAAATAGTTCTTATATTATATTGCTTTTAAAATTTGTTTTATTTATTGTTGCATTTTTTTCTCAAATATTTCTGATATCTGCAGTTGGTTGAATCTTCAGATGTAGAACCAGTGGATATAGAGGACCTCCTGTATGCGTATCATTACCATATAGCACTTCCCACTCTACACAAGGTAGGGGACCAGATGCAACGTCCAAACTTTGTCCACTTAGAGAACATCTCTCACCATTGTCTTTTAGGGCCACCCAGGAGTGGGGATACAGTTCAGTAATAGTCAATTTTTTGTTCATACCAAGATATTCAATAACATATCCATGAATCAGACCTGGTAATTTTCCTCCTCTAATAGCTGGTCAAAGGAAACTCCCACCTGAGGCCAAAGGGTTAGCAAAGAAGAAGTATCATTGTATTGGTGATGAGAGATGCAGCTTCGGGCCACCTGGTCATGCAGATTACCATGCCCTCTGGATCTGCCGCAGCTGCATCTAAAACTTACCACTTCTATCACATGATAGATTGCTGCTGAGCCCGCCCAACATCTGAAAGTTCTCAGCTCAAGATAAGCAGCTCGGATCCTAGAGTCACTGATGAGATGCTCTGTCTCTGAGAGCTTAATACCTACCTTGCCAGGAGCTGCTTTTTATTTGGTATATAATTTTATGCTTTGAATGGCATGGTCTCCTTCTCTCTTCCAGGACACTCAGCAATAGTCATCAAATTGTTCTGCAGTAGCTATAAATGATTTCCCTTGCATCTCTCAATCGCTGAAGATATTGAGCAAGTCAGAGCATTCTTTTCTGTTTCCTGTCTCAGGTAACCACAGGTGAAAGTTCTAGGAATGGCATTGCTACAGCCTGCCAGGCCTATTAACACAAGACATGAAGTCATTTTCATCTGGTCAGAATTTCATCCATAAAGTGTGCATCCTAGGACCACTTTTGGTGCCAAATGTCTTAAAACAGGCTCTCCTGGAATCAGATCCTAAGTCAAGGATTCAGGTGCTAGTGATTTATTAAGGGAAAAACCAGTAAGGAAGTGGGAGAAGCAGCAGAGGAGAGGAACAGAGACTAAAGGCATCAACTTTGGGTGAAGTCTCAGTTTCAACCCAAATTTGTAGAGAGTAATGATTGACTCCTCATTTAGTTTCACAGCAAAGGAGCTGGGGAGGGGGGTACAAGTAGATACAGAGCACCCAGGCACCTCCTGCTCTCAGCTGGGGCAGCCAGCCCTAGTGCTTGGGAGAAGGTCTCTGAAGGTCACAGGTGTTGGCTGCTTCTGCAGATCGTGTAGAACCTGGGGGACGGAGGCACAGAACTGGGAAGAGAGATCTCAGGGGATCTGGCCAGGGCACTACTATGCCTACTTCACAGCGATACAGGAAGAAATGTGCTGAGTTCGGGGAATTAAGCAATCCTGTGTGAGATGGAGTGGTCAAAGGATTCCTGGAGGAGGTCAGACTTGAGGTAGATTAATCTAGAGTCAGTGGACGCTTGACTCCGATTATTACCAACGGCATCACAGTTAACGTTTAGTGGGGCTGTAAACAGTGGCTAGAACATAAAAGGGTGTGAGGAACAGAACAGGATTTGATCACCCACAGTACTTGCTTGTTGAGTTTTTTTTTTTTTTTTTTTTTGAGACGGAGCTTGCTCTGTCGCCCAGGCTGGAGTGCCAGTGGCCCGGATCTCAGCCTCACTGCAAGCTTCCGCCTCACGGGGTTACGCCATTCGCCTGCTCAGCCCTCCCGAGTAGCTGGACTACAGGCGCCTGCCACCTCGTCCAGCTAGTTTTTTTTGTATTTTTTAGTAGGTAGACGGGTTTTCATCCGGCTATGCCAGGATGGTCTCAATCTCCTGGACCTCGTGATTCCGCACAAAAAAATAAAAAAAACACACAAGTACCAATCCCAGGGATTACAGGCTTGAGCCACCGCGCCCGGCCAACTGGAGAAAAAATATAGAACAAAAACACAAACATCCTAACTATCTGCCCTAACTAACTATCTATCCTAACTATTAGTTCTCACTAATCTTTCCTGCATATTTGTTTCAAGTCCTCTTCTAAGAAATGTCTTCTGGAGGGGTGAGTGCTGACTACCTTTACCTAATTTCCCTGCTCCCCATTCCATTCCCCACTGTTTCCTTCCCATCCCTTTCTCTCTTCTACGTATTGGGTGCTGGTCACCAGTAAGGGCTCTGAAGACACTGCATCCTCTCTCAGGATGTGTTTGTTTTAATTGAACAAGCATTTATGATTTCCCTGCCTCCTCTGAGGGCTTAGCATTTGCTGCAAGTTCCAAATCACTCTTATCTAATATTATGAAAGAGAATATGATGAGCTGCCTAAAGAAGCGCAATAGACTATGAATATGAGTGCTCAGAGACCAGTTTTGTTCAAGCAAACAGGGAAGACTGTCAGGAGAATACAGGACCTGATATGAGTCTTAGAATATAAGATGTAGAGACGGTGGAGGGGAATTGGCCTACGAAGGAGTGGTAGTGTGTGTGAGTGAAGACGCAGATGGTCCCCGGTTTACTATGGTTCAACTTCAGATGTTTTGACGTTAGGATGGTGCAAAAGTGATACGCATTCACTATGCTTCTCAATTTACAATGGGGTTACATCAGGATAAACCAGTTATAAGTTGAAAATATCAGTTTGTTCAGACTTAATCCTACCTTAAGTCGAGGAGTGCCTGTATTTGATATGGAAGAGTCAGGAGAATGCTACATTAATGCTTCTTCTGCATGATCCTCAGACCATCACCTCAGTATCATAACGAAAGCACCCATTCTCCATTTCTTCTCTCCCATTCACCTATACATTCCTGTTCCCAGAGGCAACCACTTTCAAATATTCAGCCATTTATTATAGTATTTACTTTCATTTTCCTAAAGGATATGATTATACTGCCATGTTTTTGTTTTTTGACTTTAAATATTATTTACTACAATGGAAGATAAAGATTTAGCCATCTTACAATTCAACCCTCATCCACACACAATTCTTCTATACCCCACTCCTAAAGTAGTTATAATAGCATCATATTTGGTTAAGTCAATATTCAAAGATTATATGTTTTGACTATGTAAATGTTATTTATAGCTGAGCTATGTATGGGTTTCATGGCTACATTTTCTTTCCCCATCCGCCTTTTTTTTTTTTTTTTTTTTGAGACCGAGTTTTGCTCTTCTTGCCAAGGCGCAATGGCACCATCTCAGCTCACCGCAACCTCTGCCTCCCAGGTTCAAGCAGTTCTCCTGCCTCAGCCTCCCGAGTAGCTGGGATTATGGCATGTGCCATCATGCCTGACTAATTTTGTATTTTTAATAGAGACGGGGCGTCTCCATGTTGGTCAGGCTGGTCTTGAACTCCTGACCTCAGGTGATCTGACCGCCTCGGACTCCCAAAGTGCTGGGATTACAGGCATGAGCCATTGCACCTGGCCTCTTTCCTTTTCTTTTAACCACCCCCTACCCTGGAGTTAATGATTACATTTTTTGTTTGCTTAGTATTCTTTTGTAATATACAATTTATCCCCAAATGTAATATACAGTTTATCCCCAAACTCTGACACAGCTGTCAAACTTTTGTTGGTACATTTACCAATACTAAATATTCTACAAGCTTTTTTAAAATCCTTCCTTCCTCTTTCTCTTTCTCTTTTATTTTCTTTCTTATTTTCTTTTCATCCTTCCTTCCTTCGTTTCTTTTTCTTTCTTTTTTCTGTCTCTCTCTTTCCTTCTTTCAAGACAGAGTCTCACTCTGTTACACAGGCTGGAGTGCGGTGGCAGGGTCTTGGCTCACTGTAACCTCTGCCTCCCTACCTCAAGCGATTCTCCCACCTCCGCCTCCTAAGTAGATGGGACTACAGGCCACACTCGGCTAATTTTTGTATTTTCAGTAGAGACGGGGTTTTGTCATGTTGCCCGGGCTGGTCTTGAACTCCTGACCTCAAGCGATCCACTCGCTTCGGCCTTCCAAAGTGCTGGGATTACAGGTGTGAGTCACCATGCCCTGCCGTTAAGCTTCATTTTTGAAGGGAGTCTGTGGGGGCGCTGTCCCTCCTGAACTGGTGATCTCTAACCCTACATTAAACAAGTGTTCTCCTAGAACTTCATTTCATCATCATCTCAGGAATTTCCTTTGTTCCTCTGTGAATCTTGTTCCTTTTTCCCTCACACTGCTTCTTTCTTGGTTTACACCTCCTGGCTTTTGTGGGACATACCAAAACAGTGGTTTTTAGAGAGAGAGGGCACACGGGAGGAGGCAGCAGGGTGAAGGTGGGATTGGATGGCTCAGAGGAAACATCCCATATAAGGAAATGTGAAGTTATCACCTGATGGTAACGAAAGGATACTGTATTGTGTGCTCTTGGAGGTTCTTCCTTCAGAGAATACATTTCAACTATACTGAATTTGAAAGGTAAAGCCTTTAAGATAGAGCTTTATATTTTTCAGTATGCGTAACAGGCTTGGGTATCTCCTAGAAGACACAATATTCCTCCCCCCAGTACCAAAACACAATCATTGAAGAAGCTGTACTTCACCACATTGACAGAAGAGGGCACCATTAAACGAAGAATCTTGTAAATTAGCCCACATCCACAAAAAGAATCACAAAAAATGGAATAAATTTATGCAAAGCTACTTAAAGAAAGAAAGAGACTCAACACACCTCAAGTAGTAAAAATTTTCCACCACTCCAAGGGAGGTAAACACAAAAACGACCATGAAGCAGAGGAAAACTGCAATGCAACACTCCAGACTCAAATAACCTCAAACAAGTGTACAGACATGGGAAAAGCTATATTTATTTATTTATTCATTTTTTTAACCTCCCACGTTCAAGAGATTCTCTTGCCTCAGCCTCCCAAGTAGCTGGGATTACAGGTGTGCGCCACCACACCCAGGGAATTTTTGTATTTTTAGTAGAGATGGGGTTTCACCATGTTGGCCAGGCTGGTCTCAAACTCCTGACCTCAAGTGACCCACCCGTCTCGGCCTCTCAGAGTGCTGGGATTACAGGCATGAGCCACTGCACCTGGCCTGAAAAACTATCTTTAATCAGAAATTAAAATATTAATGGATTTAGAAAAAAATGGGAAGTAATGAACAGCGTGTTGCTTGAACTCAGAAAGAAAATAAAAGAAAAAGAAAAATAATCTTAGGATTGAAACATAAATTTTAAGAGGGTACCTATGTTGGTTTCCTAGGGCTGTCTTAACAGATTACTATAAACCAAAAGCTTGAAACAGTAGGAGTTTATTCTCCCACAGTTCTGGAGGCCAGAGGTCTGAAATCAAGGGGCTGGCAGGGCTTGTTTCTTCCCGAGGCTCTGAGGGAAGGGTCTGCTCTATCTCTCCTTCACAGCTTCTGGGGGCTGCCAGCAATCCTTGCTGTTCTTTGGTTTGTGGATGCGTCACTCTAATCTCCGCCTTCCTTCCCACATTACCATCTTTCTATAGGTCTTCTCTCCTTCTCTTCTAAGGATACTTATAATTGGAATTAGGGCTCACCCAGAAAACCTAGGATTATTTTATCTTGAGATACTTCATTACACCGGCAAAGACCCTTTTTCCAAATAAGATCATATTCCCAGGTTCTGAGTAGACATTTTTGGGGTGTGGGGGTGGGAGTGGTCATCATCACCTCGCTATAGCACCCAGAAGAGAATGTACTCAGATGGAAATTTAATACAGGCACTGAAGAAAGACAGGCAAACAAGGAAGAAAATGAAATGAAATAAAGTAGTAAAACGGGTCAGGAAGAAAATGATTGACAGGGAAGACAGTCCAAAGCAACACTGGTATAACTGGAGTACATGAAGAAGAAATAGAAAACAATGTAACCATCATTTAAAACTACAATTGAACTGTTGAACTGGATGACAGGGTGAGACCCTGTCCCTAAAACACAAAAACAGAACTGTAATAGAAGAAGAAAATCTTCCAGGAGTAAATACGGGTTTAACTTTAAAAATGCCCAAACTTTTCCCCATTTTTTATTCCCACCAGCAATGTATGAGAATTTCAGTTGCTTTGCACCCTTGACAGCACTTGGTATTGTCAACTGTGTTCTTTTGCTTTTTTTTTTTGTTTGTTTTTTAATGTTCATCCATTTTTATAGGTCAATGGTGGTGTTTTACTGTAGCTTTGTTTTGTACATCCTAATAATGATGTTAATTGAATATCACTATGAACATCTTTTAATGTGCTTATTTGCCAACTACAGATCATCTATGATGAAGTGTCTGTTCAAATTCTTTGCCTGTTTTATAAATTGTGTTGTTTCCTTATTATTGAGCTTTGATAGTCCTTTTTATAATCTGGATATAAAGCTCTTATTACTCGATATATGTAGTATACAGAGATATCTAGAGAGAGCAAATATTCTGTTTCTGATGTTACTTTTCATTCTCTTAATGTCTTAAAGAGAAATGATTTTAAATTTAACAAAGTCCAACTTATCAAGTTTTTAATTTTATGAATTGTGTTTTTCTTGTCATGCTTAAGACACCTGTGCCTCACCCAAACTTAGGAAGATTTCTCTTATGCTGTCTTCTAGAAGCTTTGTACCATTAGATTTAGGTCTATGATCCCATTAGAGTTTATTTTTGTATATGGTACAAGATATGGATCAAGGTGGTTTTTTTAACATGTAGATGTGCATCATTTATTGTAAAGACTATCCTTTGTCCACTGAATTGCCTTTGCACCTTTGTCAAAAGTTAATTGATCCTCTATGTATGAATCTATTTTTAAATTTCCTGTCTTGTTTCTTCATTCTACTTGTCTGTCTTATTTCACCAAGCCTACATTAGCTCAATTACTGTAGCTTTACCATAAGTGTTAGAATGAGTTAGGGCCCAGTGTGGTGGCTCATGTCTGTTAATTCTAGCATTTTGGGAGTCCAAGGCAGAAGGATCACTTGAGCCCAGGAGTTTGATATCTGCCTGGGCAATATAGTGAGACCTCATCTCTACAAAACATTTTAAAAATTAAAAAAATTAAAATCAGTTAGTATGAACCCTCCAAGTTTGTGGCTTTTTTCAAAATTATTTCGGGTATTCTACATCCTTTGTATTTCCTTATAAACTTTAGAATCAACTTATTTCTACAGGAAAGCCTATTATGTTTCTGATTGGAATTGTGTTAAATCTATAAGTCAATTTGAGGAAAAATGACATTACCAATTATTTAAGAGTTTGCTTTCTTTCAGCAGTGTTTTGCAGTTTTAGCATACAATCCTTTCCATATTTTTGTTAGATTAAGTATTTTGTTTTTTGATGTAGTGTAAATGGTACTATGGTAGTATTTTACATTTTTAAATTTCCAATCATTTATTTATTTATTTATTTTTTTGAGACGGAGTCTCACTCTATCACCCAGGCTGGACTGCAGTGGCCGGATCTCAGCTCACTGCAAGCTCCGCCTCCCGGGTTTTTTACGCCATTCTCCTGCCTCAGCCTCCCGAGTAGCTGGGACTACAGGCGGCCGCCACCTCGCCCGGCTAGTTTTTTGTATTTTTTAGTAGACGGGGTTTCACCATGTTAGCCAGGATGGTCTCGATCTCCTGACCTTGTGATCCGCCCGTCTCGGCCTCCCAAAGTGCTGGGATTACAGGCTTGAGCCACCGCGCCCAGCCAATCATTTATTTTTATAATACTGAAATTCAATTGTGTTTTGAATATTGGCCATATATATAGTGACTTGCTAACCTCACCTATTAGTTCTAGGATCATTTTTATAGAATATTTGGGATTTTTGTATGTAGACAATAATTTCATTAATGCATAGAAACAAGTACTGGAAGGAAACGTGAGGCAAATTCATTTAAAAAATGGGTATAAAGGATTTCCAATTTTGACTCAAAATCTAGGTATAATAAAACAATTTGGTAAAATTTTGTTGCATAAAAAACCTTTTGTGCGGAAAAATACCATAAACAAAGTAAAACTACAACTGGGAAATTTGAAGAAAAAATTTGCAACATACATCATAAAGGGCTAATGTTCCTAATATGTAAAGAACTCTTAAAAATGGAGAGGAAAAAGTTCAAAACACGAAAATGGGTTTAAAACATGAACAGACCACACACACACACACACACACGACATAAAAACGCGCCTTACACATATGAAAAGGTGTTCAACCTCACTCAAACAAATGAATGCAAATTAAGATTATACTGAGATGGGGAAAATTAGGTAGTGTGATACCATTCTGATGAAAGGCTGTGAGAAGACAGCTGTGAGGGGTTTGCAGCACCCTGCTCTCCAGTTCATCCTTCTACATAGGTTTCAGCGATGATCAAGGAAGATACATGAGGAGAGTGCCCGTGCTATTTGGTGCAGACTTAGAAAGGATATTGGGAACAAAGCACTGGGGTGTTCCTGGGGATGTTATCTGAGTTCCAAAGAGTGCATCTAATACATTTTAAAAAAATTTTCTAATTGCACAGGTTATTGGGGAACAGGTGATGTTTGGTTACATAAGTTAAGTTCTTTAGTGGTAATTTGTGAGATTTTGGTGCACCCATCACCCAAGCAGTATACACTGCACCCAGTTTGTAGTCTTTTATTCCTCACCCACTTCCCACCCTTTCCCCCTGAGTTCCAAAGTTCATTGTGTCATTCTTATGCCTTTGCATCCTCATGGCTTAGCTCTCACTCATGAGTGAGAACATACAATATTTGGTTTTCCATTCCTGAGTTACTTCACTTAGAATAATAGTCTCCAATCTCATCCAGGTTTCTGCGAATTGCATTAATTAATTCCTTTTATGGCTGAGTAGTATGCCATCATATATATATATATATATATTATATATATATATATATCACAGTTTCTTCATCTGCTCATTGATTGATGGGCATTTGGGTTGGTTCCATATTTTTGCAATTGTGAATTGTGCTGCTATAAACATGTGTGTGCAAGTATCTTTTTCGTATAAT
>NW_016805666.1:694809-710874 GCF_001698545.2 Rhinopithecus bieti
CTTAGCTCTCACTCATGAGTGAGAACATACAATATTTGGTTTTCCATTCCTGAGTTACTTCACTTAGAATAATAGTCTCCAATCTCATCCAGGTTTCTGCGAATTGCATTAATTAATTCCTTTTATGGCTGAGTAGTATGCCATCATATATATATATATATATATATTATATATATATATATATCACAGTTTCTTCATCTGCTCATTGATTGATGGGCATTTGGGTTGGTTCCACTATTTTGCAGTTGTGAGTTGTGCTGCTATAAACATGTGTGTGCAAGTATCTTTTTCGTATAATGACTTCTTTTCCTCTGGGCAGATACCCAGTAGTGGGATTGCTGGATCAAATGTAGACCTATACTGAACATGCCCATTTACATCATCCTACAATTTCAGGTATATTTTCTCATATGATATGTGGCAAACAAAAGACATCTGTATCTTCTGATACATGCTCTCTGTTAAGGTTGGTGCTGGTGCTTGAGAGTGACCTAAATTTTATGGGTCCCATCAAATGGAGCAAAAATCCTCTATAATTGACCTCAGATTTCATTAGGTGACAGATGGCCTATGCTCAGAACATAATCTATTAGACTCAGAAAACTACCTATTGTCTTAGATCTTTATGACAAATTATTAAAATGTTTCAATCATCAATGCTAGCATGGAGTCACAGCCCTTGGTGCAGCCTAAAGACAGATGAGCCCAGACCCCTACTTAGAAACAGACCATACCAAGGTAGAGAGGGTCAGCCAACCCAGTCAGCTCAACTCATCTCAGAGTCAGACCTCTGACACTCTAAAGCAGCATTTTATGAAAACCTTGTTTTATTGCCTCACATTTTATGAAGCTTTTTTCAATCTCCTTCAAGGCCTGTGACTCAGTGAGGAAGTCGGCTCTCTGATATGTTCAGGTGATATACAGTAATTAAGGCCCAGAGAGGTCTCTACCAGTTGTCCAACATCATAAAACTGTTGGGAAGAGCCACAACTTCAAGCTACCTGAATCCCAGTCCTTTGCTTTTTGTTTCTGAACTTACTGTGGCAGAATTCTTCCCAGAAGCAAGATCACTCTCACAAGCTGAGATTCCATTATTTCAAAATTGAGTCAGAAATCTTAAGATTATGGAAGTAAAGCCTTGTTCAATTAACTAGACGCAAGATACAGAAACCAAGCTGCGTGTGGTGGCTCATGCCTGGAATTCCAGCACTTTGAGAGGCCAAGGTGGAAGGACTGCTTGAGGCTAGAAGTTCGAGACCAGCCTGGGCAACATAGAGAGGCCCTGTCTCTATAAAAAGTAAAAAATTAGCTGGGCATGGTAGTGCACACCTGTTATCCTAGCTACTCAGGAGGATGAGGTGGGAGGATCATTTGAGCCCACAAGTTCAAGGCTGCAGTGAGCTAGGATCACACCACTGCACTCCAACCTGGGCGACAGAGCAAGACTCTTATCCCCACCACCCCCCCCAAAAAAAAAGAATAGAAACCAATACTCGATTTTACATACGGGTTCCTCCTTCCTCTTCCATCATAGCTTTCCCAGTATGACGCCCTTAATTTTCTTAACCCTACTACAACCACCTCATGATGCACAGACCAGATTTTTCCTCCGCTGTTCCACCACTGGGACACATTGTCTTAGGTCTATACAACGTTGATCTAATCCCTGAAGACAAAGGGCTCACTTAAAAAAATTATCTATGTACTTAAAATGTATCTATGTACTTAAAATGAGGCCTTCTTTGTACAGTCATCCCTTGTTATCTGCCAGGGACTGGTTCTAGGACTTCAACCGATACTAAAATCACAGGTGCTCAAGTCCTTTAGATGAAATGGCCATAGTTATTTGCATATAACCTATTCACTTCTTCTGTATATTTAAAATCATTTCTAGATTACTTATAAGACCTAATAAAATGTAAATGGTATATAAATCATTGTTATACTGTATTTTCATGTGTATTTTTTATTATTGTATTATAATTTTTGGACATTTTTAATCTGTGGTAGGTTGAATTTGCAGATGTGGGACCATGAATATGGAGAATTGAGTGTTCTCCATTTTTTTATAAGCATAAAATTACACTCATTCCTAGACCTTCACCTCCTATACACTTCTGTGCTCAGGGCAGCTACATACTTATGAGGTAGAGCCTCCCATTCAATTTTGAGAATAGGGAATTCACTCCTGATATCAGAGGGAGAGATGAAGCTGACCTACGTGACACCTTAGCACAAAGAAAAATGTATCCTTCCTTCTGGGCAGATGTAGTTTTGCACAACGGTGTGGCTTGGCAAGTGGAATTCTAGGAGAGTTGTAGTCCTGATTAACTCCCTTAGCCAGTCATCTTCATCTAAATGCCAAACTGCATGATCATACAAGGTAGCCCTGAGACTGGGATCCATGAAGATTATTTCCTTAAGATTTTTTTTCAGTAACTGACAAGGCAAGTATTCACAGTCACTTCACAGTTTGTATTACATATTTGCAAGATTTAAGATCTGCTCCCAGTTTAATGAGTTCCATGAAAGTAGGGACTCAGTCTTCACTCACTCCATATGCCAGTGCCCACTAGAGTCCCTGGCACACAATAAGCACTCATTACTCATTCAATTCTCTTAATAACTATGGCTGCAACACTTTGAGAAGAGCAAAAAGATTACCTCATAACTCTTAGTTCATAATTCTCAGACATGACCACTGTCCAGAAGTTTATGGTAAACACAAGAACCCACATGTAGAGAAGAGTGAAGAAGACAGGCAGAGACTGCTAGCTAGAAATGTTACAAATTCTAGACCGTGGCCTACCACTGCTTCTGGATCATGTCCTATTAAATAGAGCAGCGATATAAATGACAAAATCTGTGACTGCCCCTTAACTGATCGCTGATATTCGCATTTTATCAATGGCCTCCTCTTCCATCCAATACCATTCTTGTCTCTTTCTCCAATCCATTTTCCGTAACACAGCCAGTGTGAAAACTAACCCGATTGAAGTATGGTTTCAGTTCAAAACCTTTCAATCGTTGCTTACTGCTTAGGAGAAAAAGGTACAGTGTTCTTATGACTTTTAAAGCCCTTTGTGATTTGGCCTTTACTTAGCTCTGCAAACTCACCTACAGTCATTCCCTCTGCTTTCTATGCTCTAGCCATCTCCTTTCTATGCTCCTTTCACTTCCCTAAGGACAAAATGCTCATTGCTGCTCGAGGCCTTCAAACACTCTGTTTCCTCTGCCTAAAGTACTTGTTCTCCTCATGACAATCTTCACTTGCTTGACTCGTGCTTCCTATAGGTCTTAACTTGTATTGAGTTCTGAACACATACTGAAGGCATAAAGTGGGTCTCCCCACTTGCCCAGGAACTCTGCCTCCTCTGTGTCTTATTTTCCTCTGTAGTCCTGATCTCATTTTGTTCCACTGTATACATCTGTATGATCTGAGTAGCATCTATCCCTCTCACCAAAGGCTGAAGGTCTATTTGGCTTAGCATTTATCCTCAGCATTACCCAGGGGTTTGACATATAGCACAGATCCTGATGCTTATTCAATAAATGGACAGTTTTTAGACAGAGACATTTTTGAAACAAAAGCTTTCACATATTTATTACTGAATCCACCCTACTAGCACAGAACATATAGAAAAAGAGAAAAACATATTCCCAGTAAAACATGTACAACTGTCCAGATAGTGGCGACATTTTCAGCTTGATATCGTAAGGTGATCATGACCTTGATAGAGCATAAATATGTGTGCCATCTCAAGTGCGACTCCTTATAGACCCAGCTTGGTTCTTCTCCAGTGTCTCCTTTTGGAGTTGTACCTGATTTTATTACCAGGTTTCATCTGAATCCACTGGGGGATGGGACGATTTTGCTTTTGTTTCTTGGCCAGGAATCGCTTAATGGTGAAAGTCTTGTGAGAAGACATGGTGAGAAACAGAGTCAACCACACACCACTATGGTAGAGAAAGGGAGAGAGAGACGGAGACATTACTAACATAGACTAGGATAAGGTAACATGAAGAAATAACAAGACAAGAAAGAGGATCTTTGGTGTCACAGCGAGCGCTCACTGCCACTCAAGATCCCACAGGCAGCTCAGCAGCAGCTCAGGAGCCAGCAGCAGTCTGAGGAGTCTGATGGCTGTTCTGGCGGATCAGCAGCAAAGGCAGGAGTCCCTTTGTTCCCCCTGTTCCTGACTTGATGCTACTCATTTCTCAGCAGCATACTTCTGCTTCTCTTGTTAAATGTCCATCAAGAGGAATTTTTTTCAACTTTTAAAAAAGTTACAAACAGGTAATACCAGTTCATTACAGAAAAATTAAAGCAATAGAAGACTAAAAAAACTATTATCCCATCTAGCTAGAAAAAGCTCCAATATTAACAACTTAATATTATAAGAGCCTTCCAGTTAAGACAGATGTACATGCAGAATATTGTCTTTCTATAAACTGAGATATTGGAGATATTATTTTGAAACTACAACTTATCTAACTAATATGTGACCCTTTTTTGGCAACTCTTTCTCAATAATCCTTTACATTTGGAGGTCTTAAATCTTTTCCGGTGTTCTAGTATGGCAAATAGTACAGAATAGGAAAATATGGTTGAAAATAGAAATCTATAAAACAAGTAATTCATCCCCACAACACTTAAAACATGAATGTATACATTTAAAACATGCGATTCACTGTAAAACTACCTCATGGTACTTTCATGTTATTACTATTTTAAAAGTCATTGGCTGTGCATACTAATATTTTTATCTAATTATCAAAATTGACCACATTGCCGTCTACTGAATTGCATGCTACCACTCCCTTTAAAGATCTTGGGCCCTCCATAATTAAGGAATATCAACCTGGGGCACAGAGACACAAGGAGTTATTTTTAATGATTCCAGTGCAAAATAACGTCTATATCCAGATTGTGAGAGTAATTAAATGATGGCAGTAAAGTCCTACTGCAGTGTTGGAGATATACAAACTGTATGAATCTGTCATGATAAAGGCAGTTTTTTCTAACCCTAAGATAACGGGGATAGTGGTAGCGTGCAAAAAGTATGACTGGTTTCTGACTGTCTGAGTTCACACATAGCGTCTAACTCAGTCTTTTCAGATGTGACCCAAGTTATTATCTTGGCTTCTCTCTTATGGCTCACTGTTGTGAGATGTCTATTCTATGTCTAGCATCTCCCCTAAAATATAGGCAGGAAGAAGAGAAAGAAAGAAAGGCAAAAGACTACATGCTGTGAGGCTACTGGCTTTTAAGGAGCTTTACTAGGTATCTCTCTCAATACCTTTGACTACACCTTATTGGCAAGAACCGTGTTCCACTGCCATCCTTATCAGTAATGAAGGATGGGCACTATAGTTTTTTAGCTGAGTACATGGTGCCCCCAACCCCATACACATCAGGTTCTGCTAAAGAAAAAGGAAGAAGAACGAATAGCAGAGTAGGTAACTAGCAGTCTTTCCTATAACAATTTGGGAAAAGATAATTTAGGATACTTCTGTGAATTTCAGCTCTCAAAATAATCAAAAGAAAATAGAGGGAAATTTAAAAAAGAGAAAAAGGAAGTTCTCAATAGAAATACTTATTACTCTAGGTATTGAAAAATGGGGTGAAAAAAAAAAATGGGGTGCCCACCCAAACTGATGGGCAACCCATAAACGTCATGGTAAGGAAATACCAGAAGAAATAAGAGTGCTAATTGTACTGTCTGCTCTTCAACCCTAATATCCAAACTTCAGACACTTCTGAGACAACTGCCCTAGTGGGGAGGCCAATGTCCCCAGATTTGTATACCTTCCCACTGGGAACTTCCAGGAGCAGGAGACTTTATGTGCAAGGAACAGATAAGTAGGTAAGTAAGTTGGGGTATAGGGTGGGGTGTGGTTGAGATACAAATGTTTCATGAAATACAAAACACTGGAAACTAAGCCATAAGTATCCTTGTAGAGTCTACAGGTTAAGAGAATAACAAATAGGCCTGAAAATGACAAATGGGTGATAAAGATAGGGAAGGCACACTACTATTTCTGTCCAATCCTTTGATTTTCTTCCCGTACATTAGCAGCAAAGAACCTTTAGCTACCAATCACAGTTCTTCCTAAATTTACCACATGCTGACTTTAGCTAGCTATCTAGCAGACCCTGTTCTACCCTTTGTATATGAATTCCCTCTACACAATCTCTATCAGTGACTACTTGGCTCTAACCACTTCAGAAAAAAAGCTTTCAAGAATGCAGGGAAAGAACTAGACTGGGTTGCCAACAAACCCAGGGTCTAACATCCTCTCCCTTGGGAACCCGGGTTGTACTGGTTAGGGTTCTTGAAGCCAATCTTGTGTGAAAGTCTTCTCTAAGAAAAATTTACTGTAGTAAGATAAATAACTACAGTAGGACAAAGAGTTTACTGCACTATTCCAAGTACTAGTTCCCAGTGAACAGGATGATAGGGTGCTCACCTTTGGAGATGCTTTAGGCTAGGAGCTCTGACCAGGTATTTCCTGACAGTTCAATGCCAGTGACATACAGCTCTTAGCTAGAACTAACTCTCATGGAAACTTTTAAAAAGAAACTCAAAGAGATATCTGATCTGCGTTGGAGACAGTGAAAGAATTGAAAGAACTGGTTATAATACCAACTGAAATAAGCTTATAGCCAGTAAGTCAGTAGTCCTCATTCTAGTACAATAGTAATGGTTATGAGGGCAGTTTTACCTTAAAAGGAATGATTACACTTATTGCCCTACACATCTCAGGTGATTCAGAGGACCTGCAGGAGTTAAATCTTCCCAAGAAAATACTGAATCACATACCTCTGGCTATATGCCAAGTTATATAATTAGTCTAGAGGCTACAAATACAGTGTAATATAGATCCCAAATACTGGAGATACACACTTCATTCCAGAAAACTGAGAGATGGGGAATCATGGTACCAAGTTAAAAACTGGACAAATTCTAGAACCTGGATAGCCTATGCAAAGGCGAAGCTTATTAAGTGATCATAAATGGAAGGCCTGCTGCAGTTGAAAGAAAGCACATGTGGAGATGGAGGCTCGTGAGATTTATCAAATCTCTATCAGATGCAATCATACTTGGCCATTTAACTGGAGCTGCCAGAAAGATGATCTATCCCTAAACCCCAAGACATACATTTCCTGACCCTTGCTGTCCTAAGCATAATCTTCAGCCATATCTAGATGATTCTGAGAGTTCACGGGAATAGGCACTAGTGCTTGTAACATCAGGGTGCTCATAAGGGTCCCATTCTTTAACATCTACATTGAATATCAAAAATTGGACTCCGGATTTTGGCAAAAAGCATAGGCCCACTCCTCATTATTCTACTTACTGGATATAGGGGGCATGTGCACACCAATGGCTGCCTGGGGAATACAGTAGTGGCAGCTATTTGGGCATAACTAGACCACTAGGGCAATTAAATGGTTCCTCAAAATTCTTACTAGGCTCAGAAACAGAATTTGTTATGTAATTTCCAAAGTTCAGTTGACTGGGCAACCTCAGCAATCAGTGATACAGCTATTATATATGACCCGCTATTCAAAAGTAATACCAAAGAAATGGTAGCCATAATAAATGTGGTCTAAAACCACATGTCTTTAGATCATATTCTAGCTGGGAAGAGAGGAGGAGCATGTGCTACTACATAAGGAAAATACCTATATCCCAAACAAAACACATGGGATGCAGTCAGATATATCTCTAAGGAAGTGGTTAAACTGAGTGGGCTTCATGGTGGTCCTGGCTCTCCACATCTTTTCATAAAGTAGGATTTTATAATAAGAAATGGAAATTTATATTAAGAAATTTTATAATTGTAAGAGCAATATTTTGATTTTTAAGAGAGAAGTTGTGTGAAAGTAATAATGGTGGTGTCATATTGGTTTAAAGGTCAATATGTTGTTTTAAACATAAGTTATCAACTAAGGGTTGGATGGAGGTTGGCCATAACTTGCCTTGTAACTTAAGAAGTGCCATGGCTAGAAAGCCTCTGTGATGTGAAAAGCACCCTCTGTTATTTGTAGCTCAGAACTGGGAGTTCCTGCATCTTGTGGCTTTCTGAATCGCTGCACCCAGACCGAGATGCACCTGCTGCCTGCTGACCACTTCCTCTTCCTTACCCAGCCCTAATCACTGTCTTTGTGCACGTGGTTACAGTGAGATACTAGATCCCCCATTCGACCACCTGCTGCCTGTTGATCAACTCCTCTTCCTTGCTCTCCTGTTTTCCTTCCTCACTATATAAACCCCTAACTTTGCTTGAAGCAAGGAGATGGATTTGAGGTTTGGCTCTGGTCTCTCTGGTTGACATCAACTGTAAAATAATAAAGACTTCCCTGGCAATACTTGCTTCTTTTCGTGCGGCAAGCAATGGGACCTAGACTGAGACCCTAGTGTTTGATATCAGTATCACGAATCGTGAAGTGGATATTGTACTAGGTACACTTCTGCATTTTGTGAGGCTTTCTGAAGTTGTGGGAAGCACTTCTGGAACCCACTGTGTAAATATCAGAGCACTCTGGAGTGGTTAAAGGTTATATCACTATTTAAGGTCATAAGGTTAAAGGTCATAAATATTTTTAAATATGGAACTCTGGGAATCTTTTAACAAAAAAGGGTTTTTGTATCCAAATCATCTTGTGTGTCCCATGTCTGATTAAAGTTGTAGACTAACAAAAGAACTTTTGTTCCCAAAATATAAACATCCACAGCTTTTTTTTTCTGAGACGGAGTTTCACTCTTGTTGCCCAGGCCGGAGTGCAATGGTGCCGTCTTGGCTCACTGCAACCTCCGCCTCCCGGGTTCAAGCGATTCTCCTGCCTCAGCCACCCAAGTAGCTGGGATTACAGGCTTGAACCACCATGCCCAGCCCATCTATTGCTTTTTAATGTTTTGAAAAACCACAGTACTCTGAAAAATATTGTGCCTTATTAATTTATTTT
Source organism: Rhinopithecus bieti (assembly GCF_001698545.2). Lineage (NCBI taxonomy): Eukaryota > Metazoa > Chordata > Mammalia > Primates > Cercopithecidae > Rhinopithecus > Rhinopithecus bieti. Next base: position 703,784 of record NW_016805666.1, read on the forward strand.
CCATTTCTAGTAATGATGGCCTAGGTTATTTAGGTCAGTCTGACAGCTGAAAACAAAACAACTAAAAAACTGGGTAAAATATATTTCAAATAATCTTTTTAAAAGCCTCAAAGAGATTACAAAACAGTAAGGAATTATCAGGCCAGGAGTAAAGAGAAGCAAAGAATCAAGGGAAGTAAACAAGCCTGAAGCCACTTTTTCACTGAAAGCACTGCTAATCCCAGAACATTAGGACTCCATTTTGACAGCCTTTCAGAGTACAGAGGAGATTGAAAACAAAACCCTGGGTTCATAAAAGTTAGGGAGTCTGTCAGGAGACCTTCTCCTACAACAATCTGGGATCCAAAATTTCAGAGTGAACGTGAACAAGAATTGTAATAATCTGAATGTGATGAGACTCCTCTGAGTTGTCCAGGAAATATCAAACTTTGAACAGGTGGGCCCAAACTTGTAGTACTTGCAGGTACCCAACAAAAGCAAATACGTGTGATCTTTGGGGCAAACTATCTTAATTGTAGGCCAGACAATTATTTCCACAAAATGACATTTCAAGTGCAATGACTAGCAGAGGGTCAAACATATCCAGCATAGAAGAAAATTGGAATCAATGATTAAAACAGACAATAGAAAGAGATCACTAGAAACTCTAGGTAGGACCCAGCATCTGTGTTTTAAAAGGCCATTCAGGTCATTCTGATACATGTTAGAGTTTGAGAATCATTGCTTTATATTTTATCATATAAATATGCATCCCATAAAAAATACATAAATGTAATAGATCAGAGAATGAACCCAAGAATTTGCATTTCTAACAGATTCCCAGATGATGCTGATGCCAGACCAAACTTTGGGAACCACTGGTATGAAAAAAGGAATTTTAGTATACAGGTAAAGATAGTGGTCACCTGTGGGGAGGAGAAGGGCTGTTACTTAGAAGCAATATGCATATATTTCCTAGAATGCTGGTAATTTTCTATTTCTTAGCCTGGGTAGTAATTATACAGGTGTCATTGTTAAACTACACATTTACACTTTAGTGCCTATTTTAATGCGTAATGAGATAACTGGTTTCCCTTTCCCATTCAATCATATAGTTCAAATGTCATGGTGTAAATCCTGTCTACCATCATCCTGCCACCTTCATTTATAATCAGTGCCTAAAGTATAAAATGCAAAAGTTTGTCAAGTTCCAAGACATAACTCCTTTCACTTTAGTTTGAAATGTAATTAGTTCACAAAATTAAATAGTTTTGAAAATTAAGAGGAGAAAAGTTTAAGTTTCTGAAAACCATATTTAAAGCAGTTTAAAATTCAGATATACTATCTACAGCCTTCATCCCTAAGTTAGAAGTATCTACAAAACTAAACTATCTTAAATTTTTAACAAAGTGTCCACTTTTGAAAATTACACTTTAATTTTTTTCACAAGTTGAAAGACAGAGGAAGAAAATCCTACCTTTTTCAAGTCTGAATTTCCTACTCCAAAGAGGCAAAGATGCTTGCTTCTCTCCAAATAAAATCTGAAAAGAAAATATCCAGTGTGTAAGAGCAACAGTAAGATCTTACTATTTTCAGTTAAACCTTATACCTGTGGGTGAAAGTAGTGTTCATCAATTGGCCTGAAATTTGTGAAAACCTTAAGAGAAAATATAGGAAGTCTTTTTGCAGAAAGAGAGGCAATGACAAAAAAAAATTGAAATATATAATATTAAACTGATCAGTGCAGCCTGTGCTTGCTTTTGAATTCCCACTCACAAATCCTCAAACATTAATAAAATCTGGGATGTGTACACCTGTTTCTTGTGTTTATGAAAATAGGCTCTTTTGGGGATTAGATTCTTCCAAAACTTCAAAAAACAGTAATATTTGCCATTTTTTGATTCATGGTATCAACATAGTTATTATACAAGCCCTCCTCACCTTTAGTTTGTGAGGAAACCATTATAACAGCTTTTTTATATACATTTCTTTCTCTCTTTTTGAGACAGGGTCTCATTCTGTTGTCCATGCTGGAGCATAGTAGCATGATCCTAGCTCATTGCAGCCTCAAATGCCTGGCCTTGAGCCATCCTCCCGCCTCAGTCTCCTGAGTAGCTGGGACTATGGGCATGTGCCAGCAAGCCTGGCCTGTAACAGTTATTATAGTTACTGATTCTGGCAGCTAGTCAGTAGCTGCCTATGCCTGGTGATGTACCAGACAGGTATTTGAACAATCAAATAGTTCCCACAGCAAGGTCTGTGTGTAATGCCTCCCTGTGGCAAGCTACTGGCTGAGGCTATGGCAAAAAAATATGCAGCTGGGTTTTGTTATGCCTGTAAACATCACAACACATCCGAAGTCCAGATATGTCTCCCCATTTATGTGGTAACACCTGGCCGGACCCTATTATACCTGTTGCTTTGCTCAGCCCCATTATACCCAGAGGCTTGCAGAGAGCTGTATGCACACATCCCTTACAACATCCTCTCCTTCCACTGTTACAAAATGACTCTATGTTATGATGCCTAATCATTATATCAACTGCAGGCAATGTGGCAAGACAGTGATGATATGATGATAGCTTAGCAAGGACTGTTCCTGGATATTGAATGTTAGATCCAGATGGTCAGACTAGTGAAAGGCAGTTTTTGCAACCATGTGAGTTAATACGCTGCAATTTCAAGATAATATAGTTGAGGATAAAAGATGTTTGATAAGCTCACTTCCTGAGCAGGTAAAACAGCGGGTTTTAGCAGCCTAAACACATCTCCTGGGAGGATTTGGGGAGACATGAAAAACCACACACACTGAACACTGCCAATCCAATGTCCTCTGTGTCCTTTACTCAAAATGTAACCTTCACCAAACCTCAAACCCAGTCTTCTCTGGGATACTTCTATTTAGAAAGTAATAATCTTTTTTTTTTTTTAAACAAAAGCATAACCATGGCCTCAGAATAGAGTTGATCTTAGGACAGCAGTGCTCCTCCTCCTCCTCATTGACAACAATACCTTAAACACGTAATTCGTTCTACAAAAGGACATCCTCACTCAATTATTTTGAGTAGAAAATTCTAAATTATCAAGACTTAGCTAAGCTTGTTATATTAAATGGTTGTTTACCTTGTCTTAAAGATAAAATGTGTTACAGTAAAGCACAAAATATGTAGTATCTTTTCATCAATGTCTACAAATTGTACTGGATTATCAACCCTCTCTACCTTTTGGACTATAAAGTTAACCTTAAGAAACCAACCTATAAAATTTCTGCATTGTATCTTTTAACACAATCTGAGTTTTCCTCCCTACTCCCAGGCCACCACTATACCCCCTCACCCCCCAGCTTTTGTGTGTGTGTGTGCCTCTGTGAGAATATCAGACTCACACATAATAAGTGCCACTTAATAAGAGCTGTATTGTATCATCTAGGTTACCCAGTAAGTATAGAGAGGATATTAGTGATTTCCCTTGGGCTAGGCTAAAATACTTCATCTCCTACATATATTTTGTTGTAATAATCAGTTGACTTGAAAATCAATCATCCTACTCCGCCCTCGCCAAATGCTTTGAATATTCTTGTTGACTGTCCTGTCTTTCCTGTGTATTCTCTTACAAGAACCAGTCTCAGGGTTTGTGAGATATTCTAGTCATTTGTGAATCTACTTTGATTCACATGAGTTGATCACATCCATGATGTCATCTTCAAAGCAAAGTTCTTTCTACTTTCCATTCATTGGTTTTATTCTCTGATGTATTAAACCACAATTACTTTTGCACCAATCTAATAGTTTGGATATTTGTCCCTGCCCAAATCTCATGCTGAATTGTAATCACCAGTGCTGAAGGTTGGGGCCTGGTGGGAGGTGTCTGGGTCGTGGGAATGGATCCTTCGTGGCTTGGTGCTGCCATCGTGACAGTGAGTTCTTGTGAGTCTGGTAATTTAAAAGTGTATGCTACTTCCATTTCCCCAACTCTCTCTCTCACTCTTGCTTTTGCCATGTGCCGTGGCTGCTCCCATTTCACCTTCTGCCATAAATAAAAGCTCCCTGAGGCCTCCTCAGAAGCAGAGCAGATGCTAGTGCTATGCTTCCTAGACAGTCTGTAGAACCACAAGCCAATTAAACCTCTTTTTATAAATTACCAAGTCTCAGGTATTTCCTTATAGCAATCTAAGAATGACCTAACACATTCTCAATCATTTGATAAAAATTTTCATCCTAAATTTCTTCTGTATGGCAAGTGGTTTCTGAGCAATCTTTAACTTTGAAACTGAAAGTACTCAAGTATTTTATATGCAGAGGTAGGGCTGTTCTCGCAAGTTTCTTTTTTTTTTTTTTTTAGCACTTCCACTGTTACTGTCATCTGCATCACATGACACTTCTATCAAATGGGCACAACTATCTGTATATTTCATGCTGTTTGCTGACTTATGAGCCCAGGGCATCACTGTACCACTTGCTAACTTATTTTCCTTAGCAAGTCCTCTTTCAGCTTTCTGTACATCCTTGGTTGGCACATGGCCTAAAATCAAAGTGGTATTTAAAAGGCTTTTTTTCCACATATACAGCTCGCACTTTCTCTACATCATCCTGCGAGTTGAAATATTTTTTGTCTTCTGTATTTGCGACCACTGTCACAGTGGTTAAAAAGAACTCTGGAGAGCCGGGCACAGTGGCTCATGCCTGTAATCCCAGAATTTCGGGAGGCTGAGGCGGGCGGGTCACCTGGTTTTGAGTTCAAGACCAGCCTGACCAACACGGTAAAACCCCGTCTCTACTAAAAATACAAGAATTAGCCAGGCGTGGTGGCAGGTGCCTCTAATCCCAGCTACTTGGGAGGCTGAGGCAGGAAAATTGCTTGAACCCAGGAGGCGGAGGTTGCAGTGAGCCAGGATCACGCCACTGCACTCCAGCCTGGGAGACAGAGTGAGACTCCTTCTCATTAAGAAAAAAAAAAAAGAACTGTGGAAACAAACTGTACAGGTTCAAGTCTCACTGCCACCACTTGCTATTAGTGTGACCTTGAAAACATTTCTTAGCCCTGTTGTTCCTTATTTTTCTAATCTGTAATATGTGGATAATAAACATTTAACACCATAGGGTTGTTATGAAGCTTATATAGGTAGAGATTTAGTGTAGTAATGAGTATAAAACATTTAGGACAATGTTTGGCACATAAAAAACACAATACAGGTCTTAGCTGTTATTTTTATATCTACAGCTGTATAAAGCCTACAGTTGTTGAAATTATAAATGTTCCCAGTTTTAAGATTTCTGTGTTGATTCTATTGTACTAATGTCACTATCTTGACTATTTAGTAGGAAGATATCACATACACAGACCATAAGCTCCTCAAGAGGTTATATTTTTCTTGGATACTCAAGGATACTCAAAAGAGTAATTGAGTACATGATAAAGCTTTCGTCGTCACACCAGATACAGAGCATTTCCTGGAGGCTGCCTACCACATAACCATTAGTGATGGTTGTAGGAGTCAGAAACACTCCTGGTTCCCACAATATCTGAAATAAAAAACACAATACCAGAGGTACTGCCCATGGCAACATAAACCAAATATGCCTCCAGGCAGCTGATAGCAAGATTATACACGCATGTGTACACACATGGGCTTATTCACCCAGAAATGGTCAATATTAATATTCGAAGATTACTGCTACACTCAGCCATCTTCCTTTGATGAGAGAGAATACAGATTTTTATTTTGAAAAAAATTTTGCTCAAAAATCTATGAAAGATGCTCAGTTGCTGGGGGTAAAGTATAAGTCTGGTGCTGGTGGAATGCTAACTATAGGTGTAGAAGGAATAGGTATGGACCCAGCTCTTCAACGAGCGTTCATTTAGGTAATCAGATAAATCTGATGCTGACAGACAAAAGAATGGCAGATACTGAAATGATTTTGCTTATTCTCTATTTTAGGGAAGATTTCACAAGAACCCCCCTGCTTTAGTAAGAAACAGATGTTTCCCCCGTATGGTTTCTCACTATCTCAAGAGCCACTTTTGTCCATATTCAACATGTATAAATATTTCAGTAATTTGTCTTCTGCCCAGGATGTAGAAACCTAGAAAGAGCATCGCTCCTATGCCAACAACCAGAAAACTACGAAATAATTTTTCCTGAAACTCAGAGGACTGAGGTTAGGAAGACCAACTGGACTACCCCCATATTAGAACTAAAAGTCCCATATCCTGGGAAATTCCTCAGATCCAGGCAAATTGGAACAACTGGTCACCCTACCTAAGGTCACAGACCAATAAAGTAGCTTGAAATCCAAGGAAAGACTGGCCTGGCAAAGGAGCAAAGGGACATGAGCACTGAAGAAGAGACATCAAGTACCTCATACGCTGATAAGAATTCAGCTAAAATTGTTAATGAATTGCTAACGGTCAAGTGTGGACTAGCATGAGAGTATAAAACTCCTGTTCACTCTGATGGTAGTTTATTTTGCTGTGCAGAAGCTCTTTAGTTCAATTAGATCCCATTTGTCAATTTTGGCTTTACAGGTAACCTACAGAATGGGAGAAGATTTTTGCAATCTACTCATCTGACAAAGGGCTAATATCCAGAACCTACAAAGAACTCAGACAAATTTACAAGAAAAAAACAAACAACTGCATCCAAAGTGGGCAAAGGATATGAACAGACACTTCTCAAAAGAAGACATTTATGCAGCCAACAGACACATGAAAAAATGCTCATCATCACTAGCCATCAGAGAAATGCAAATCAAAACCACAATGAGATACCATCTCACACCAGTCAGAATGGTGATCATTAAAGTCAGGAAACAACAGGTGCTGGAGAAGATGTGGAGAAATAGGAACATTTTTACACTGTTGGTGGAAGTTCAACCATTGTGGAAGACAGTGTGGTGATCTCTCAAGGATCTAGAACTAGAAATACCATTTGACCCAGCCATCCCATTACTGAGTATACACCCAAAGGATTATAAATCATGCTGCTATAAAGACACATGCACACGTATGTTTATTGCGGCACTATTCACAATAGCAAAGACTTGGAATCAACCCAAATGTCCATCTGTGACAGACTGGATTAAGAAAATGTGGCACATATACACCATGGAATA
>NW_016805666.1:711743-716474 GCF_001698545.2 Rhinopithecus bieti
AAAAAAAAAAAAAAAAAAAAAAAAAGAAAAGACTTGGGACAAGGCAGAAGACTAGAGAGAGCCTCCGTTGGTGATGAATATCTGTTAAGGGAATGATAGGGTTTGGCTTTGTGTCCCCACCCAAATCCCATCTCAAATTGTAATCCCCACCTGTCGAGGGAGGGACCCGGTGGGAGGTGACTGGATCATGTGGGTGGTTTCTCCAACCCTGTTCTTGTGATAGTGAGGGGGATCTCATGAGATCTGATGGTTTAAAAGTGGCACTTCCCTCTTCACTGTCTCTCCTTCCTGCCACCACCTAAGATGTGCTTTGCTTCCCCTTTGCCTTCTGCCAGATTGTAAGTTTCCTGAGGCCTCTCCAGCCATGTGGAACTGTGAGTCAATTAAACCTACTTCCTTTATAAATTACCCAGTCTCGGGTAGTTCTTTATAGCAGTGTGAAATCAGACTGATACAGGGAAGTAAGCTCTTACTGTGGAAAAGGCAAAAAATCTGCCCAGACCATTCCTTACCCAAGACTGATGGACCAGGATGACCAATAGTCTTCTGGCCTCCTCTACCAAGATAGCAAGCACCAAGTAACAAGCAGGGTGAAAGGCAAAAGCATGGAGAGAGACTCCTGTGTGGTACAGGCTCAATGTGAAGGCTGGAAGCTGAGAATGAAATAGGATATTGAGAAAATCCCTCTAGCACGCTACCCTAAGCATAAGGTAATAGAGGAAATCGAACCTGCTGGTGTACTGAAGATGGACCAATAAAATCCAAACCCGGCTTAACTACTGAGTAGACTGATTCAAGACCCCACATTACTGACCTAGCAGAAAAAGCAAACTTATTTTGGGGCACAGATTATCTCAACCCCCCACTGTCCTACACAAGATGCTTGACATTTGATAAAATATTATGAGCATGAAAAAGAAAAAAACAAATCATTGTGAAGAGGGAAAGTAATCAACAGAACCACACTCACAGATAACCTAAGTGTTAGAACTAAGAGAGGGGGAACTTAAAATAAATTTGATCAATACATTAATCATATATATTGAAGGTTCTAGTGGAAAAAAATAGACAGGAACATGAATGACCAGAGGGGAATTTCAGCAGATAAAAATTTGTATACATTAAATGAAAACGCTTGAAACAGAAAACATGGTAACAGAGATAAAGTAGTTTAAAGCAGTGGTGTACAACCAGGGGCAATTCTGCCTTTCAGGGGACATTTGGCAATGTCTGGAGATATTTTTGGTTGTCACCACTGGAGGAGTGCTGCTACCTCTAGTGGGTGGAGGCTAGGGATGCTGCCGAACATCCTACAATGCACAGGTGAGTCCCATAGGACAAAGAATTATCCAGCTCAAAATGTCAGTATTGCCCAAACTACTTTAGCCTGACTGATTAACAAAAAGAGAGAGAAGACACAAATTGCCAACGTCTGCAATGATAACGGGGATAATGCTACAGGTCTCAGGACATTAAACAGATAGAATAATATCACAAATTATTGCATGCCCATAAAGTCAACTTAGTCATCAAAGTCTTGTAAGGAAATGGACAAATTCCTTATGAGATGGGTACTACCAAAGCTCATGTAAGTGCATAACCTAAGTAGTTCTATGTCTGTTAAAGATGTTGAATTGTGTAGTCAAAAATCTTGTAACAAAACTACAGGCCCAAGTGGCTTCACTACCAAAAGCCAGAGATCAGGACAAGACCAAGCCTTTCTCAGTGCTAGGAGGAATGCTTAAGCTTCAACTTCCAGTTCCCACCTCTGTCATGCTTCCAGGGATTCCCAAATATTTTGCATTCTGTGGTGTACACACCTCAATCCTATCTCAGAGTGCTGACCTGATCATGGTTGGTCATGGTTGAAAGGTGCTGTTGCCCATAAGATTGACCTTTGCATGTTGGGCGAAAGAGAAGCCTCAGAAAGGCAGTAATTTGAGCCAGTGGTAGACATGCTTTCCCAACTCAACTTGCCAAGGCTTTTTCGCTTAAACCTTCCTTAATTTCTTAAGAAATTACATGGCTGCATGATGATAGATCCTCCCACCCTGATGGGGCAATCTCATTTCAGTCACCTGCAGGTGTCTACTGGGGTGGAGATCCAGCTTCTAAGGCTTTGTCAAATACTGTGGCTCCTGAGGCAAAGCAGTTCAGAAGCACAGCTGAGACTGAGCCTCATGATGGGATGGTAATATGGTTTGGCTGTGTCCTCACCCAAATCTCATCTTGAATTGTAACTCCCACAATTCCCATGTGTCATGGGAGGAACCAGGTGGGAGGTAATTGAATCATGAGGGCGGGTCTTTCCTGTGCTGTTCTTGTGATAGTGGATAAGTCTCATGAGCTCTGATGGCTTTAAAAATGGGAGTCTCCCTGCACAAGTTGTTTGCCCTTCTGTCACCCACGTAAGATGTTGCTCCTCCTTGCCTTCTGCCATGATTGTGAGGCCTCCCCAGCCATGTGGAACCGTAAGCCCAATAAACCTCTTTATTTTGTAAATTGCCCAGTCTAGGGTATGTCTTTATCAGCGGCCTGGAAGACTAATACAGACGGGTAAGCAGTGAATAGGCAAAACACACTCGTGGGTGAGGTAGCTCACAAACAGAGCCATATCTTTCCAGAGGAAGACATAAACCAAGTGTGTCGATCCATTTTGCGTTGCTGTAAAGGAATACCTGAGGCTGGGCAATTCATAACGAGTTTTATTTGGCTTATGGTTTTGCAGGCGGTACAAGCATGGCACCAGCATCTGCTAGGCTTCTGATGCTTTAACTCTTGGTAGAAGGCGGAGGAGGAGCAGGCATGTTGCATGGCGAGAGAGGGAGCAAGAGAGAGACGCCAGGTTCTTTTGAACAACCAGCACTCATGTGAACTAACAGCAAGAACTCTTTTTCTGTTATCTTCCATGGAACTAGAGGCTCTAGCAGGACTGGGTTAGGACCTCATCCAGTACATACTGATGTAGAGCTAACATCTTCCTGCATCACACTGCTTTTGAGAGCCATTCAAAACACTAAAGGTTAAGATATGGGAGTCTACCCATTTTATACTCCATAACTAATGGAGACTGCTCAAGTGAAAGTTTAAATTTAGAGATCATTTTCTGTCCCTATCTATGCTTCAGACTAGAGCAGCGGCAATTTCTTCACTAAAGCTAATTACTTTTTAAAGTGGTATGACTGACAAAAAGAAGTAAGGCCAAGGATGCTGCAATGCCACAGTTTGTAACAACATAATTTGGAATGAAAGTTGGTGAGGTGACCACCCTCCTTGATGATGTCTTTCTTCCCTTCTCTATAATTTCTTTACAGTTTACTTATGCAAAACTGGACAAACAGCCAGAACAGTAGAGACAGGTCTGCCAACAACTGAATTGGTCTAATGCAACAGCTGGGGGAAGTTTGAGCCTTTCTCTTAAAAGTGACTGTAATTCTGCAGTCCTAGACCATCTGTAGTTAGGCTGTGGTTCTTTAACTGCCAAGGCCTCTGAGTTAAGCTGGGTTAGTAAGGTTGTTTGATATGGATCACATAGGTAAGAGTAGGTAGTGGTATCTTCTGGGAGATAATAAGGGTCAATGTGAGTTTTTTTGGGGGGGACGGGAAGGCAGTTTTTCTGAACATTATAAGAAGTTTCCAATATCTTAAAACTTTTATAATAGTGTTTTCCCAAAGAAATATTACGTGAGTCCCATATAGTTACAATTTAAAATTTTCTAGGAGTCATGTTAAAAAATAAATAGGGACAGGTGAAATTAATTTGAATATATTTAATCTGATTTAAAGTATCATTTAAGCATGTAATTAATATAAAGATGGATAAAATATTTTAAATTAAAAATGAGACTTTAGGCTGGGTGCAGTGGCTCACACCTGTAATCCTAACATTTTGGGAGGCGGGAGGATTGCTTCAGCTCAGGAGTTTGAGACCAGCCCGAGTATTTCTCATAGTGAGACCTCATCTCTACACAAAAATTGAAAACTAGCTGGGCATGGTGGTGCATGCCTGTGATCAGGAAGCTGAGGCAAGAGGATGCTTGAGCCCAGGAGGTTGAGGTTGTAATGAGTCATGATTAAGTCAATGCACTCCAGCTTGGGCAACAGAACAACACTCTTTCTCAAAAAAAAAAAAAAAGTCAGGCCCAGTGGCTCACACTTGTAATCCCAGCGTTTTGGGAGGCCAAGGCAGGTGGATCACCTGAGGTCAGGAGCTCGAGACCAGCCTGGCCAACATGGTGAAACTCCATCTCTACTAAAATACAAAATAATTAGCCGGCGTGGTGGCACATGCCTGCAGTCCCAGCTACTTGGGAGGCTGAGGCAGGAGGATCACTTGAACCCGGGAGGCAGAGGGTGCAGTGAGCCGAGGTCGCGCCACTGCACTCCAGTCTGGGCAACAGAGTAAGACTCTGTCTCCAAAAAAGAAAAGAAAATTGGCTGGGTGTGGTGGCTCATGCCTGCAATCCCAGCACTTGGGGAGGCTAAGGCGGGCGGATCACCTGAGGTCAGGAATTCGAGACCAGCCTGGCCAACCATGGCCAACATGGTGAAACCCCGTCTTTACTAAAAATACAAAAATTAGCCCGGTGTGGTGGTGGGCACCTGTAATCCCAGCTACTCGGGAGGCTGAGACGGGAGAATCACTTGAACCCGGGAGGCAGAGGTTGCAGTGAGCCAAGATTGCATCACTGCACTCCAGCGACAGAGGGATACTCCGTCTCAAAAAAAAAA
>NW_016805666.1:719557-793400 GCF_001698545.2 Rhinopithecus bieti
CAAAAAAAAAAAAAAAAGTCAGGCCCAGTGGCTCACACTTGTAATCCCAGCGTTTTGGGAGGCCAAGGCAGGTGGATCACCTGAGGTCAGGAGCTCGAGACCAGCCTGGCCAACATGGTGAAACTCCATCTCTACTAAAAATACAAAATAATTAGCCGGCGTGGTGGCACATGCCTGCAGTCCCAGCTACTTGGGAGGCTGAGGCAGGAGGATCACTTGAACCCGGGAGGCAGAGGGTGCAGTGAGCCGAGGTCGCGCCACTGCACTCCAGTCTGGGCAACAGAGTAAGACTCTGTCTCCAAAAAAGAAAAGAAAATTGGCTGGGTGTGGTGGCTCATGCCTGCAATCCCAGCACTTGGGGAGGCTAAGGCGGGCGGATCACCTGAGGTCAGGAATTCGAGACCAGCCTGGCCAACCATGGCCAACATGGTGAAACCCCGTCTTTACTAAAATACAAAATTAGCCCGGTGTGGTGGTGGGCACCTGTAATCCCAGCTACTCGGGAGGCTGAGACGGGAGAATCACTTGAACCCGGGAGGCAGAGGTTGCAGTGAGCCAAGATTGCATCACTGCACTCCAGCGACAGAGGGATACTCCGTCTCAAAAAAAAAAAAAAAGGAAAGGAAAAGAATTTAAAAGCTGGTATGCGTTTCACGTTTGTAGCACATCTTTTTTCAGACCAGCCACGTTTCAAGTGCTAAACAGCTACATGTGGTTCAGTGAGTTTTGGTACTGGACAGCTCAGCTTTACAACCTCTCAGGTTTTCTCTAAGCAGTCTCTCAGGTTCTGAAATTGAGAAGGGGTGGAGGGTGGGCATTGGATCACAAAGGCTTTATGATTCCAACAACTCCTAGCTAGTTAATAGAATCATGTCTCTTGATGTCCTAGTGACTACTGACACGTCTAGAGAAGAATCTCTTTTAACTATATTTTTATAGTTGTATGGCAGCCTTTGAGAAAATGAGAATTAAGGCCAGGGCCAGTGCAAAATGAAAATGTGTGGGGGGGGGGCAGGGAGGGGAGGCGGGTGCTGGTTTAAAAATTAATAATTTCAAGATTGCCATAGCAGAGCACGAAAATAAGGACGGGGCCCTTCTAAGCCCTATGTGACTGCACGGGCCGGACCCCTTTGAAGCTGGTGGTGGTCAGGGTTTACGTCTCTGGATGAATCCAGATGTATAAAAGGCAAGGAAATGGCGAGATTCCTTGGGCTATCTTCGAGAAACTGGGGACCTTAAAGGAGACTCCAAAATCTTACCTATTGGAATTAATGGAGGAAGAGAAAGCGTTTGCGACTGTGAGAACGCCTTAGAAAGAGGTAGTGAGCAGATGAGGCAGGTAGGTAAGACACCTGGTTTTGCCGATTAAACCACTGATGAATCAGTGCCACGCACATCCTGGGTAATTCTAGGGACACTAGCTAGACGACACTGACACCTGAAAAGGTGGCAGGCCGGAACACCGATCCCTTTAAGGATACTTTATTGTCGGTTTCCCCTTCTCCAAGCTAGAAACGGCGGTGCCTGAGTGGCCTCCAGAAGCCAATACTGCAGGCTGGGCGCGGTGGCTCACGCCTGTAATCCCAGCACTTTGGGAGGCCGAGGTGGGCGGATGACCTGAGGTCGGGAGTTCAAGACCAGTCTAACCAATATGGTGAAACCCGTCTTTACTAAAAATACAAAATTAGCCGGGCGTGGTGACGCGCGCCTGTAACCCCAGCTACTCGGGAGGCTAAGGCGGGAGAATCGCTTGAATCCCGGAGGCGGAAGTTGCAGTGAGCCTAGATCACACCACTGCACTCCAGTCTGGGCGAAAGATGGAGGCCCTTTCTCGAAAAAAAAAAAAAAAGCTACTACTGTTGGAGTCGGCTTGAGCTGTGGCATTGTTTCCAGCCCGTGACCCTCACGCCACCCTGTTCGCTGGGCGGACCGGGCCCAGGCGGCCGGTGAAGACGGACTTTTACTTACCCGCGCCTTGGACACTGCTTTTTTCCCGCTCTCGGACGCGAATGCCGATCTGCAAGGGCGTGGAGCGCGGGAGGAAAAGGCGGGCCCAACTCGAACCGGGTCCGTCGTCCTGACGCCCCCTAGCGGCAGCCACCTCGTCGCAGGGGCCTTGGTGTCTCTGGGTCTCCGAGACGCCCCTCCCCTAACTGGCGTTCGCAGGCAGTTGCCTCGCTGGGCGCAGCTCAACCGCCGCGCGCGGATACTAGGAGGGCGGTTTCCCTGGTGACAGGCCCCGCCCTGGCCCCGCCCCGACCCGGGCGGTCCCGCCCCTCTGAGCTGTGGCCCGGGGGCCGTGGGTCCGACTCCGGCGTGTGATGTCACCAAGTTGGCTTTGGGGTCCCCCATTCTTCCTTAGTTCTCTATTTTACCTCAGCTCGTTGTGCAGCTGCTGCCTGGCCACGGCACTTAGCACACAGCGTGACTTAATACTGGATAAACGAGGAAAGGATTCGTACGCCCTGGCGGGGCCAGAGGCTTACTGCTTGGGTTCCGGCGGGCACACGAGCCAGGAACCGCCTAGGCCTCCAGGGGGCGCTCTCCCTCCCATCGCGCCACCGCCAGGCCACTGGAGACCAGGAGGACCACTCAGCTCCATCCCTGCCTCTCTAACAATTGTCTCATCTCCCTGCCTGGAATCAATATTACCACTCCCATAACACAGATTTTTAAAATGCAACTAAATTTTAAATAAGTCACTTTATTTAAAAACAACATGAACAAAATGGGATTTCTGCTAATGCAAATATCTATACAAATTTAATGATTTTGGTGCTAACTCTAGATGAAAAGTCAACTCTCCTGTTACATATTAGAAATTTACCTCTTGTTACCTTTGCTGTAACTGCAGTGGCAGTTTCAACTGTTTCAACCAAATATATAGTTGGAAATGCTGTGATTAGAAGTGTATCTTCCCAGCACTTTGGGAGGCCAGGGTGGGCGGTTTACTTCAGGTCAGGAGTTCGAGACCAGCCTGGCCAGCATGATGAAACCCTGTCTCTACAAAAATACAAAAACTAGCTGGGTGTGGTGGTGGGTGCCTATAGCTGCTCGGGAGGCTGAGGCACGAGAATTGCTTGAACCCTGGAGGCAGAGGTTGCAGTGAGCTGGGATCATGCCACTGTACTCCAGCCTGGGCAACAAAGTGAGACTCCATCTCAAAAAAAAAAAAAAAAGTGGATATGACAGTTCAAATTAGATGTAAAACCTTTCCTAATTACACCAGTTAAATCATGAAATCACACAATAGTAGAACAGGTGTCTTACCTACCTGCATTATCCTGTAACTATTGACATGTTATTTTACATAATCATAAACTGACTGATCACACATATCTTTAATCATCGTAACTTTAAAAACTGTATTTGAAGAAAATCAGTATATTTCTAAATCTGTCTTTAACTAATGCAGAGATATAAATTTGAAATGTCTTGGTAAAATAGCTTAACACAATATAAATATTTTGACAAATTCATTATAGTTGATTCATTTTAAGGAGACTGATTTTATTTTCTTGAAGCTTAAGGAGGACTTTGACATTTTAAATGTATCTAAAAGATAAGCCAATTTCCAATTTTTTTAATTGATTGAAACAAAGCATTTCATAGTCATTTCAAATAGTGTACAAAATATTTTAAAATTTTTTCTGGCTGGGCGCAGTGGCTCACGCCTGTAATCCCAGGCCTTTGGGAGGCCGAAATTATATCAAGCACTCTTTCACACCACAGTGGAATAAAACTTGAAATCAACTCCAATAGACACCTTCAACAGCTTGCAAATACATGGAAAGTAAATAACCTGTTCCTGAATGAGAATTGGGTCAAAAACGAAATCAAGATGGAAATTAAAAAATTCTTTGATCTGAATGACATTAATGACACAACCTATCAAAACTTCTAAGCTACAGCAAAGGAGGTGTTAAGAGGAAAATTCACAGCCCTAAAAGCCTGCACCAAAAAGTCTGAAAGAGCACAAACAATCTAAGGTCACACCTCAAGGAACTAGAGAAACAAGAACAAACCAAACCCAAACCCAGCAGAAGAAAGAAAATAACCAAGATCAGAGCAGAACTAAATGAAATTGGAACAAAACAAAACACAAAAGATAAATGAAACAAAAAGCTGGTTCTTTGAAAACATAGATAAAACTGATAGACCACTAGCAAGGTTAACCAAGTAAAGAAGAGAGAAAATCTAAATAACCTCATTAAGAAAGGAAACAAGAAGATATTACAACTGACACCACTGAAATACAAAAGATCATTCGAGTCTACTGTGAACACCTTTATGCACATAAACTAGAAAACCTAGAACAGATGGATAAATTCTAGAAAAATACAGCCCTCCTAGCTTAAATCAGGAAGAATTAGATACCTAGAACAGGCCAGTAACAAGCAGCGAGATTGAAATGGTAACTTAAATATTACCAACAAAAAAAGTTCAGAAGCAGATGGATTCACAGTAGAATTCTACCAGACATTCAAAGAATTGGTACCACTCCTTTTGAACTATTCCAGGAGAGAGAGAAAGAAGGAACCCTCCCTAGTTCATTCTATGAATCCAGCATCACCCCTAATACCCAAACCTGGAAAGAATATAACCAAAAAAGAAAACGCAGACCAATATCCTTGATGAACATAGATGCTAAAATCCTTAACAAAATACTAGCTAAGCAAAGCAAACAACATATCAAAATGATAACCCACTGTGATCAAGTGCATTTCACACCAGGGACGCAGGGATAGTTTAACCTATGCAAGTCAATAAATGTGATACACAACATAAAAAGAATTAAAAACAAAAATCACGTGATTATCTCAATAGATGTAGAAAAAGCATTTGACAAAATCCAGCATCCTTTATGATTAAAACTCTCAGCAAAATTGACATACAAGGGACATACCTTAATGTAACAAAAGCCATCTATGACAAAACCACAGAAAACATAATACTGAATGGGGAAAAGTTGAAAGCATTCCTTCTGAGAACTGGAACAAGACAAGAATGTCCACTCTTACCACTCCTCTTCAACATAGTACTGGAAGTGCTAGCCAGAGCAATCAGACAAGAGAAAGAAATAAAAGGCATCCAAATCAGTAAAGAGAAAGTCAAACTGTCATTGTTTGCTGATGATATGATGGCTTACCTTGAGAACCTTAAGGACTCCTCCAGAAAGCTCCTAGAACTGATAAATGAATTCAGCAGTTTCCGGATACAAGAGTAACGTACACAAATCAGTAGCTCTTCTATGCACCAACAGTGACCAAGCAGAGAATCAAATCAAGAACTCAACCACTTTTACAATAGCTATAAAAAAATAAAATACTTAGGAATATACCTAACGAAGGAATTGAAAGACTTCTACAAAGAAAACTATGAAACACTGCTGAAAGAAATCATAGAGGACACAAACAAATGGAAACATATCCCATGCTCATAGATGAGTAGAATCAATATTGTGAAAATGACCATACTGGCAAAAGCAATCTACAAATTCAATGCACTCACCATCAAAATACCACCATCATTCTTCACAGAATTAGAAAAAACAATTCTAAAATTCATATGGAACCAAAAAAGAGACCGCATAGCCAAAAGAAGACTAAGCAAAAAGAGCAAATCTGGAAGCATCACATTATTGATTTCAAATTATACTATAAGGCCATAGTCACCAAAATAGCCTGGTACTGGTATAAAACTAGGCACATAGACCAATGAAGCAGAATAGAGAACCCAGAAATAAACCCAAATACTTTCAGCAAACCAACTGATCTTCAGCAAAGCAAACAAAAATATAAAGTGGGGAAAGGACACCCTTTTCAACAAATGATATGGGATAATTGGCTAGCCACATGTAGGAGAATGAAACCGGATCCTCGTCTCTCACCTTATACAAAAATCAACTCAAGATGAATTAAGGACTTAAACCTAAGACCTGAAAGTATAAAGGTTCTAGAAGGTAACATTGGAAAAACCCTTCTAGACAATGGCTTAGGCAAGGATTTCCTGACCAAGAACCCAAAAGCAAATGCAATAAAAACAAAGATAAATAGCTGGGACCCAATTAAACAAAAGAGCTTTTGCATGGCAAAAGGAACAGTCAGCAGAGTAAACAGACAACCCCCAGAGTGGGAGAAAATCTTCACAATCTATACATCTGACAAAGGACTAATATCCAGAATCTATAATGAACTCAAACAAATCAGTAAGATAAAAATAAACAATCCCACCAAAAAGTGGGCTAAGGACATGAGCAGTGAATTATCAAAAGAAGATATACAAATGTCCAATAAACATAGGAAAAAATGCTCAACATCACTAATGATCAGGGAAATGCAAATCAAAACCACAATGTGATACCATCTTACTACTGCAAGAATGGCCCTAATCAAAAAATCAAAAAACAGGAGATGTTGGCATGGATGCAGTGAACAGGGAACACTTCTACACTGCTGGTGGGAATGTAGAGTAGTAGAGCCACTGTGGAAAACATTGTGGAGATTCCTTAAAGAACTAAAAGTAGAGCTACAGTTTGATCCAGCAATCCCACTACTGGGTATCTATCCAGAAGAAAAGAAGTCATTATTCGAAAAAGATACTTGCACACTCATATTTATAGCAGCACAATTCACAATTGCAAAATCATGGAACCAACTCAAATGCCCATCAATCAAAGAGTGGATAAAGCAATTGTGGTGTATATGTGGTGTGTGTGTGTATATATATATATATATATATACACATATACATATATATATATATATATATATGATGGAATACTATGCAGCCATTAAAAGGAATGAATTAGTAGCATTTGCAGTGACCTGGATGAGATTGGGGACTATTATTTTAAGTGAAGTAACTCAGGAATGGAAAATCAAATGTCGTATGTTCTCACTGATATGTGGGAGCTAAGCTTTGAGGATGCAAAGGCATAAGAATGATACAATGAACTTTGGGGACTTGAGGGGAAGAGTGGGAGGGGGCGAGGGATAAAAAACTACAAATATGGTGCAGTGTATACAGCTCGGGTGATGGGTGCACCAAAATCTCACAAATCACCACTAAAGAACTTACTCATGCAACCAAATACCACCTGTACCCCCTTAACTTATGGGAAAAAAATTCCAGGTGGTAGAATTTTGTTTTAAAAATTTATATATTGCTAGTTTTCATCTTTACTATTAGAGAAAGTTGTCTATTAATAGTATTTCTCTGTTTAAAAAAATTATTGATGCTTTCTTGTGGCCTAATAGTGATTAACTTTGTGTGTGTGTGTGTGTGTGTGTGTGTGTGTGTGTGTGTGTGTGAGGGAGTCTCACTCTGTTGTCCAGGCTGGAGGGCAGTGGTACGATCTAGACTCACTACAACCTCCACTTCCCGGGTTCAAGTGATTCTTCTGCCTCAGTCTCCTGAGTAGCTGGGACTACAGGCACACACTACCACTCCTGGCTAATTTTTGTATTTTTAGTAGGGACGGCATTTCACCATGTTGGCCAGGCTGGTCTTGAGCTCCTGACCTCAAGTGATCCATCTGCCCTGGCCTCCCGAAGTGCTGGGATTTTGTATTTTTAGTAGAGACGGGGTTTCACTATGTTGGTCAGGCTGGTCTCAAACTCCTGACCTCAGGTGATCCACCCACCTCAGCCTCCCAAAGTGCTGGGATTACAGGTGTGAGTCACTGTGCCCAGCCTATAAAAGCACTTGTTGAGACATCCTATTTGATACTGTTTTCCTTAAATTTATCTTATCTGATGTAAGAGAATGATCCCTCTCTTCACTTTTTTTCCTCCACTTATCTAGTACATGTATGTTTGCCCACCACTTTACTTTCAAAGTTTTCGACCCCTTTGTTTTAAGAGTCTCTTATATACAGTACTAAGTTGGCTTTGCTTTGTAACACAATACAAAAGTTTTCTCCTTGGCTGATTTTGATTTATTGCTATCAACAGTGGTGTGCTGGAGCCAGCTCATACTAGCTCATGAGAGCCAAATTCGTATATCTCTTCTCAGCTCCTCATTCAGCAATGTCAGGTTCATAGCTTGAAGCTGGCCATGATGAAAGTTATGTACACCATGGAAATTATCAAAGCTACAAGTCGAGGTGTTTTGTTTTGTTCCTCTGATTCCATCTCAAGTCCTGTTTTTAAACATTTACTGGCACACCACTGGCTATCACCGAGTTTGGTTTCGTTCTTTCATGGGATTTTATGTTACGTTTTTGTGTTGTAATAGCTACCATAAAATGTGTTTTGTATTTTTTTGAATGTGTGTTTTTTCTATTGCTTTAGAAAGTATTTGTTTTTAATCTAAAGATTACTGTTATGAACATAACTTAGAATAAAACCTTTAATCCTCTCTTTAGACAGAATCTATTAACTCCACACTGTCTCAAATTAGTATATTCTCTTTTTCTTCCCTATCACCTTCCCATTACATTTTAGTTGCTATTTTTTTAGCACTTACCTTTGCACTACTAAATAAATTTCCGTTATTTTTACTTGATTTATCAGCTTCCAATGATGTCTTTTGACCCCTTGCTATAAAGGATGAGTGAATTCAATATATATTAATATGTACTTATTCTGCAAATTCTTTTCTCAGGTCTGTTAGATGTATAATTTCCATACTGCCAAGATTACTACATTTGCATTCTACTCTGTTACTATAATCCCTGCATTTGCTTTAATTTTTGTCCTACGGTAAAGTAGATTCAATCTCAATGTCAGTACCATTGTTTTTCATTTATCGCTTGGCTGACTGAAGTTCATCCTCTAATATTTTCTACAAGAAGGGCTCATCAGATATTCAAAATGTGCATTTCTTGCCATCACATTTGCATGGCATTTTGAGTGATTAAAATAGTCTTTGGTTACAATTTGTCTTCTTGAGGATTTTATAAGCATTGTTGTACTAATATCTGATTTGGAATTTCCGCTGGGGAAATCTGAAGTCAGTTGTATTTTTCTCCTTTGCAAATGACTTAATATTTTTTCATAACTCCCCAAGGGACTTTTTGTCTTTGAAGTTAAGTAGCTTTATTACAATATGTCTCTGTGTTACTTTTTCCTGGGACATAGTGTGTTTTTTCAATTTTAATCAAATTGTATTTTTTTTGGAAAGTGTTTCTGAGTCATTTCTTTAATTTTTGTCTGGTCCATGTTTGAATGTAGAGATTCCAAGTATTGATTTATATAGGCTTTCCTTTGTGTATCTTTCCTATCTATTATTTTTTTCTGTTATCCCTTTTAGCCATTTATTTGGGTGTCTCATTTTTTCCTACGGCCATTGCTGCTTTTTCACATTTCGTATTTTCCTTGTGTTGCTCCCATGACCACTCACCTTTTTTTTGTGATGGTTTAATTTTTGTTCACCTCATTCCTAAGCTGTGCCAGCTCATAATTCACTGTTTTCATGATTTTGTCAATTCTGCCCTGATCTCTTATATTTCTGCATTTAAATGTGTGTGTGTGTATGTGTGTGTGTACACACATGTACGTATACACAGAGTAGTCCCTCAGTGTCCATGGGAGACTAGTTTTAGGACCTTCTTCTGATAACAAAATTCATGGATGCTCAAGTCCCTGACAGAAAATGAGTAATATTTGCATATAACCTATGTATATTTTCCTTTATATTTTAAATAATCTTTAGATTACTTATAATGCCTAATGAAATGTAAATGCTGGGCAAACAGTTGTTATACTGCATTGTTTAGGAAACAAAGACAAAAATAAAGTCTGTATATGTTCAGTACAGGTGCAACTTATTTTTTCAAGAATTTTTGATCATAGTTGGTTGAAGCACCAATGTGGAACCCATCAATATGGAGGACTAACTCTGTGTGTGTGTGTGTGTGTGTGTGTGTGTGTGTCTTCTTTATTAAATCTTTAAATATTCACAATTTTCAAGTTGTCCAAGCCAACTTTTTTTTTTTCTCCTGAAAAATGTCTTTTGTATCCTATTTGTTTTCCTTTTTTTTCTTATTTGTTCTTATAGGGTCTTTGCATAGATCTTTTGCAGTTCTTTTGGCAACCCCATTTTGAATGAGGTGAAGTTTTCCTGCATCAGATATTTATGGGAGTTTCATATTGAAGATAAGCCAGGCCTTAGTTTTAGGCAAGCAAAAATACTCCTTAGATTCTGAGTTTTAAGCATTAATTTTTATAGCCTTTAGTTGTCTCCAGTAATGGGAAAAGGGGGCTATAGAGTTTTACACTTTATAAGTCTCTCTTCTCTCCCAACCAAGTAGGTCGACTGTTATTTGAAATTATGTCTTGTCTGTATAATTCAATCCTGCCTTCTCCACTTTTCATGTCAAAGCCAGGTCTAGGGAACCTGCCGTTGTCCATGCATGATATTCCTTCAGTTATGAACAAAAGATTTTGGTTTTCCATCTCAGAGCTTGCCCTGTGCTTAGAAGTATATTTTATACACTTTATCATCTCTTTCCAAGATCTGTAGCTGTCAGTGTTCTCTTTCCATTTCTCCCCATACTCCTCATGACTTCTAATGCTTTCCCCATCCCTTCCTGCTTCCTCTAGTTTTGTGTCTAGAGGTTTCAGCAATCTAGATTTTTTGAAGGAAGGATTTATATTTCTGCTTCTCATTCTGCTGGTTGCTTCGGGTTAATTTTCAAGAAAGGAAAGAGAGGAAAACATGTCCCAGTCTTCAAACCAGAAGTCCTTACATTAGACTCTTATCTTGCTGAAGTTTGGTCAATTGTAGTTACCAATATACAGTCATCAAGACTTACTGAAGATTTTTTTGATGCTTATAGGAGGCTATAAGTATGTGTGGGAAATGTAGCTAGTGAGAAATTTCCAGTGGCAGATATCTTAATCCATTCAGGTGCTATAACAAAATGCCATAGATTGCAATATGGTTTCACACTGTGTCCTCCCCCACTGGCAAATCTCATGTTGAATTGTAATCCTCAATGTTGGAGGAGGGGTGTGGTGGGAGGAACATGGGGTGGACTTTCCCCTTGCTGTTCTCATAATAGTGAGTGAGTTCTCATGAGATCTGGTTGTTTAAAAGTGTGTAACACTTTCCTGTTCCCTGCCCTGCCCATCTCCTGCTCCACCATGTGAATGAAGATGTGCCTGCTTCCTCCTCACCTTCTGCCATGATTGTAAGTTTCCTGAGGCCTCCTCGGTCATGCTTCCTGTACAGCCTGTGGAACTGTGAGTCAGTTAAACCTCTTTTCTTCATAAATTACCCAGTCTCCGGTAGTTCCTTCTAGCAATGCGAGAATGGCCTAATATAGAAAATTGGTACTGAAAAGTTGGGCATTGCTATAAAGATCCCTGAAAATGTGGAAGCAGCTTTAGAACTGGGTAACTGGCAGAGGTTGAAACAGTTTGGAGGGCTCAGAAGAAGACAGGAAGATGAGGGAAAAATTTGAACTTCCTGGAGAGTTGTTAAATTGTTGTGACTAAAATGCTGGTAGTGACATGAACAATGAAGTCCAGGCTGAGGTGGTCTCAGATGGAGATGAGGAATTTATTGGGAACTGGAGTAAAGGTCACTCTTGCCATGCTTTAACAAAGAGACTGGCAGTATTGTGCCGCAGCCCTAGAGATCTGTGGAACTTTGAACTTGAGAGAGATGACTTAGGGTACCTGTCAGAAAAAATTTCTAAGCATCAGAGCATTCAAGATGTGGGCTGGCTGCTTCTAACAGCATATGCTTATATTTGTGAGCAAAGAGATGAGCTAAAACAGGAGCTTATGTTTAAAATGGAGGAAGAACATAAAATTTGGAAAATTGCAACCTCATCATGTGGTAAAATGAAAAACCCATTTTCTGGAGAGAAATTCAAGCCAGCTGCAGAAATTTACATAAGTAACAAGGAACTGAATGTTCATAGCCAAGACAGTGGGGCAAATGTCTCCATTTCCATTTCAGAGATCTTCAAGGCAGCCCCTTCCATCACAGGAGGTCTAGGAGAGAATAATGGTCCCACTGCCCTGCATAACCTTGGGACACTGCTCTTTGCATCCCAGCCACTTTAGCTCCAGCCATGGCTAAAAGGGCCCCAGATTTGTCTCAGTCCACTGCTCCAGAGGGTGCAAGCTGCAAGGCTTGGGGGCTTCCATGTGGCGTTAAGCCTGCAAGTGTGCAGAGGGCAAGAGTTGAGGCTTGGGAGCCTCCACCTAGTTTCAGAGAATGTATGGCAATGCCTGGATGTCCAGGCAGAAATCTGCTGCAGGGGTGGAGCCCTCATGGAGAACCTCTAGTATGGCAGTGCAGAGGGGAAATGTGGGGTTGGAGCCCCCACACAGTGTTCCCACTGGTGCACTGTGAGAAGAGGGCCATCATACTCCAGACCCCAGAATGGTAGATTCAGCAGTAGTTTGCACTGTGCAGCTGGAAAAACCATAGGCACTCAATGCCAGTTTATGAAAGCAGCCATGGGGACTGTACCTTGCAAAGTCACAGGGTGGAGCTGCCCAAGGCCTTCGGAGCCCACCCCTTGCATCAGTGTGGCCTAGATTTGAGACATGGAGTTAAAGGAGATCATTTTGAAGCTTTAAGATTTAATGACTGCCCTGCTGAGTTTTGTACTTGTGTGGGGCCTGTAGCCTCTTTATTTTGGTCAACTTCTTCCTTTTGGAACAGGAGCATTTACCCAATGCCTGTATCCCCACTGTATCTTGGACGTAATTAACTTGTTTTTGATTTTACAAGCTTATAGGCAGAAGGGACTTGCCTTGTCTCAGATGAGATTTTGGACTTGGACTTTTGAGTTAATGCTGAAATGAGTTAAGATCCCTGGGGACTATAGGGAAGGCATGATTGTGTTTTGAAATGTGAAAAGGACATGAGCTATGGGAAGGGTCAGGTGTGGAATGATATGGTTTGGGTCTGTGTCCCCACTCAGATCTCATGTTGAATTGTAATCCTCAATGTTGGCAGAAGAGCCTGGTAGGAGGTGGTTGGACCATGGAGGCAGACTTCCCCATTCCTGTTCTTGAGATAATGAGTTTTCACAAGATCTGGTTGTTTCAAAGCGTGTAGCACTTCTTCCTTCACTTTCTCTCTCTCCTGTTCTGCCATGTGAAGTTGTGCCTGTTTTCCCTTCACATTCTGCCATGATTGTAAGTTTCCTGAGGCTTCCCCAGCCATGCTTCCTGTACAGCCCGTGGAACTGTAAGTCAATTAAACCTCTTTTCTTCATACGGTACTCAGTCTCAGGTAGTTCCTAATATCAATGCGACAACAGACTAATACGGACAGGGTGGCTTACAAAAAACAAAAATTTATTCCCCACAGTTCTGTAGGCTGGAAGTCCAAGGTCAAGGCACCAGCAAATTTGGTGTCTGGCAAGGGCTTACTTCCTTGTTCATAGATAGCATCTTCTTGCTGCGTCCTCAAATGGTGGAGGGGCAAATGAGCTCTCTGGAGTCTTTTTTATAACAGCTCTAATCCCATTTATAAGGACTCTACCCTCATGACCTAATCACTTCCTAAAAGCCCAATCTTGTATCCTTACAGTGAGGATTAGGTTTCAGCATAATTTTGGGGGTGAGTGGGGGACACAAATATATAAACTATAGCAGTAGATATTTGTCTTACTGCACATTTCCTGTTGAATTTCTAGTATGGTGACTCTTCTCTGGCCTTTGTCCTAGCCATGAGCACTTCTAGTCAGATAAGTGGTATTATCTTATAGCCTAGGAAAAGGATGTCTTTTTCCCAGGTTCCCTGTTCCCTGTGTGATGCATATTGTCACAACTTTTGTTGCTTTACTAGATTCTATCTCATTTGTGAGCCACCTAAAAATTCCCTGTTATTAGAAACACACTTGGTGTACCCTGAGTCTTTGCCCAACAATGGACTTCAATGTTTCCTACCTTCTAGGAACACCTGAAATGAAACCACACAGAGACGCTTTACCTGATGATATTGGAAGCAAAGCCCTGCAATCTGCCTGTCCTGAAGAGATTGCTCCTTTGCAAAAATTCTTTTTTGGCTGTTGGTGGTAGTTCTCAGGAGCTACCATTTCCCATTGGATAGCGCCTTGCCTTACTGGGCATTGCTGCTGGTCTCCTGCGTGCTACAACTCCCACTGGGATGGGTGACCATGATGCAGTGGTGCTGTCATATGACAGAACTCCTCAGCATTCTATGGGAAAGAACATCCCTCTCTCGGGTGTTGTATTTGGCTACTGGGCACCATGACCATGATGTTGTGCCTCAGGGTTCAACATGGTAGCTAGCAAAATCATTCTTTAATTTTCATTCTAATTTCCACCCCAACCCTGTTCCCAGGACACATGATAAACAGCATGTTACACTCAGAACGGTCCCTTCCCATCTGATGTCACTGGGTTATCAAGTTCTTCTGCCTGAACTTCTCCCCTGTTTTTCATGTTCACTGCTTTTAATGAGCTCATTTAGCCAATTCACTATTTACCCAGGTATCTACTAACATAAGGTATAGATTCTGATACCAAACCCCCATTTTTAGTTCATCAAGGCAACTGACTCCTAAGAGGGAGAGGATAATGTCCAGGTGTGTAGGCAGAGAGTTAAGGGAAGTGTTTGGCTGATTCATTCATTCATTAATCAATCCCATTTAGTTCTTCTGCAGCTTGGGACAAACTTCTCTGTTTGGTGAGATGGTTGCTGAGCCCTCACTAACTTCATAACTTCATTTTCTGCTGAAGGTGGCCATGGGCTGAGCTCTCTAGTGCTCAGCAGGATGATGGTGTGGCTCTGACAAACAGAGCTTACTGCCTGGGAATAGGTGCTGAAATGAGATGAAGCTTGAAGAAGTCAGGCTGGGCAGAGGGTTTTGTTTTAATTTCATCCCAAAAGGTGACAGATTTTTGTGAGCTACTCTTCAATCCTCCATACATCCCTG
Organism: Rhinopithecus bieti; assembly: GCF_001698545.2. Classification (NCBI taxonomy): domain Eukaryota; kingdom Metazoa; phylum Chordata; class Mammalia; order Primates; family Cercopithecidae; genus Rhinopithecus; species Rhinopithecus bieti. The sequence continues at coordinate 734,433 of NW_016805666.1, forward strand.
TGACCCTCGTCAGGGTTGCCTCCTGCTCTGGCTCTTATGGAAGATCCAGGTCTCAGGCAGACATGTTGCAACCACCCAAGGGGTTCACTTTGCCTGCTGCCTAGACAGAGCCAATTTCTCAAGACAAGGGAATTGCAATAGAGAAAGAGTAATCCACACAGAGTCAGCAGTGTGGGAGACTGGATTTTTATTATTACTCAAATCAGTCTCCTAGAACATTCAGGGAGGAGAGTTTTTAAGGACAACGTGGGAGGTAAGGGGAATCCAGTGAGCCAGGACTGCTGACTGGCCAGGAATGAAATAATAGGCAGTCAAAACTGTCTTCTTCCACTGAGTCAGTTCCTGGATGGGGGCCACGAGATCAAATGAGCCAGTTTATTGATCTGGGTGGTGCTAGTTGATCCATCACGTGCAGGGTCTGCAAAATATCTCAAGCACTGACCTTAGGAGCAGTTTAGAGAGAGTCAGAATCCTGTAACCTCCAGCTGCATGACTCCCAAACCATAATTTCTAATCTTGTGGCTAATATTAGTCCTACAAAGGCAGTCTAGTCCCCAGGCAAGAAGGACATCCGCTTTGGGAAAGAGCTGTTATCATTTTTGTTTTAAATTATAAAGTATAAACTAAGTTTCTCCCAAAGTTAGTTCAGCCTACACCCAAGAATGAACAAGGACAGCTTGGAGGTTAGAAGCAAGATGGAATTGATTAAGTTAGATCTCTCTCACAGTCTCAGTCATACTTTTGCAAAGGTGGCTTCAATGTCAGTCTGGCAGCTTTACATCAGGGTGAGATCCACAGAAGTACAGATTTCACTGTGAGTGGGAGCTCTGTACTGAGCTGCCTGGTTGTCACCAAAGCAAAGCTCTTTGCTTCCTTTTTCTTTTTCTTCTATGTTATCTCTCTTCCTCCATTAAAAAAAAATTATTTTCTTCTTTATCTCTCTTGTCTCCATTTCTCTTTTCTTCTTTGCTTCTAAGAGTTCTGTATCTTTCCTTCTCTGTCTTTGTTCAATTCATTTGACACATTAGATGCATCTACGTAACAGGGTATGTGTTAAGGGATGGGAATATAAGGTGAGTAAAACGAGATCCTGTTTTTCTGCAACCTAGTTCATTGATGGCATCAGAACTACAACCCACAAAATAGAAAGAATCACTAAGAGAGCCTGGCATTTCAGGTGCTTTAGGTACATTCTTGAGTTTAATTGTCCTAAAAAATTAGTAAAGTAAGCATTTCATTTAATGGGTGAGAAAATTGAGGCTCAGACAGGATTGCAATTAGACAATGGGTGGACAAAGCCCCTGCATCCTGTTGCTAACCCAACCCTTTCGCATTTGCTCTTCTCTTTTTTGTTTGTTATTCCCATTCCACTTCCTTCTTCTCCTTAACACCCACTCCTGTTATCTACATTTTTTTCAAGCCCCTTTAGTTCCATCAAGGCAACTGACTCCTAAGAGGTCTCTTGGGAGGGGATAATGTCCAGGTGTGTAGGTAGAGAGTTAAGGGAAGAAATTTTCCCTTTCAAATTCTCCCTCTGTGCTTCTGTTTCTCTAGCTTCCTGTTTCTCCCATGTCTTTTGTCTCCACATTCTGAATTCCCTCCTCCTATTTCATGCTCTCTGCCCTTTTCTCTTTCTTTTCCCTTCCTTTCTTCCTTTGATTCTTTTTGATATTCTTGGACTGTCTTTTTCTTCTCTCCTTTCTTCATTCCACCTATATCACTTATCTCAAGGACTCTCCCTCCCCCTTCCCCATGTCTCTCTTTGTCTCTCAATCTTCCTGGCTCTGTCTCTAGCTCTTCTTTCTCTATTCCTGCCCTTCCTACCTCTGCTTCCCCTGGTGGCTTTCTTCTTCCTCTTCTGTTGCTTGGTCTTTCCACCCTAGCCAAGAAGGACAGTGAAGTTCTGTCTTATCCATTTTTTTTTACTCTCTCTCCCCTTTATTTCTTCCTATTATTCTTGTTTCTGACTATTCCTTGGCTTCTCTTCTTCTTTGTATTACTCTTTCTCCCTCTGTTTCTCTCTCTGAGTCTCTGCTTTATTTTTTTCTAAAGATTCCCTCTTATTTGTGTTCCTTTATTGACCTTCCTTTCCTCCTTCTTTCCTTCTTCCCTTTTGCCCATTTATCACTATTATATTTTCTTCCTTCCTCTCCATCCACTCTCCTTTCCCCATTTTCCTTTCTTACTTTCTCCCCTGCTGTGATCTGCCATCTCCCCCAGCCACCCTAGCCAAGAAAAACAGTGAAGTCCTGTAGCTGCTACCTCCTTCTTTTTGGTTTGTGGGTTTCTGAAGCTGCGGCTTTTCCCTGTTCTGGGGCCTCTCCCTTGACTGTTCCCCTCTGGGCAGTGTTAATAGGTCCAGGCTTGCAGGAGCATGACCTTGGCTGTCATATTCACAACGCTGAGAGAGGTCAAAGAAGTCAGGACTCCACCCCCAGGGAGAGGGGTCATCTTGAGGAACATCCAGAGTGGGGCCTGCTGCTGCGTGAAGTCAGAGTCCATGTGGAACAAACTGTTTTTCCCTTAACTCCTCCTCTCTCCTCCCGCACATGTGCAAAGGCACCCCCTTGAAAAATCCTGGTAATGACGAATTTTATGACGGAGGAGCTCCCATGGTCATGCTCTCTCAGGCCTCTGGAACTGTGAGCCACAATATTAGAACTTTCAGCTCCAATGTTGATCAGGCAGCCTCTAAGGACCCTTTAGCTTGGCCTTATGTAGGCAACAAGAAGATTCGAGTCTGCCTGCATTTTCTTTGCAATGATTCCTGAATACTCTTGCTTATACCTCCTTCTAGGGAGTGACTATGTATGTGGTCAGTGAGTATTCTCCATCCAGGATGCATATTTAGCTGAAGCTGAGAGGAGGCCCTATTGTGGGTAGGTCCTTTGCTGTGTATCCCACATTGCCCATGTCTCAGCTGAGGTGGTCTTCCTGATATAACTGCTTCTTGGGTTAGGTACTGATTAAGCCAGAAAAATTATGATTGCTAATGTGAGCTAATCAGGATGGACACAGTGGCAAGGTCTGGGACCATATGAGTAATCTACCTATGGCTGAGCCTGAACCTACAACCAGTGCTTTCTCTGGTAGGCTCTGTGCATGTTGCTAGGATTGTGTGAGGCTACACCTTTATCTACATAGATGAAGACTATAAGGGAAAGCCACAATTGACCCCTGGAATCAGAGTTGAGAGAGATAAATTGTTTCTGGGAGAATCAGGAAAGCTTCTGGGAAACGATGGCTTTTGGGCTAGCCCCGGAAAGATGGATTTGCTTGAACAGTTAGAGATGGGGAGAGAAGCAGTGGAGGTCTCTTGGAGGTTTCGGAAAAGCTGGTCAGTAGATCCTAGGCTTTGCTGGGTAGGAAAATTCTGATATGAAATTAATAGGCCGGGCACAGTGGCTCATGCCTGTAATCCCAGCACTCTGAGAGGCTGAAGTGGAAGGACCACTTGAGCCCAGAAATTCAAGACCAGCCTGCGCCACATAGGGAGACATTGTCACTACAAAAATAATAAAAAATATTAGCAGGCATGGAGGTGCACACCTGTGGTCCCAGCTTCTTGGGAGGCTGAGGTGGGAGGGTTGCCTGAATCCAGGAGGTTGATGCTGCAGTCAACCATGATCATGCCACTGCACTCTAACCTGGGCAACAGAGTGAGACCCTCTCTTAAAAAAAGAAAGAAAGAACAAAATTAATAGGTGTGTAGTATGAAGTAGGGATGAAGTACCAAGGGAATTTCTGGGCTCATAACATGAAGGTAGAAATCTGTAGGTGCTTGGAAGGTAGGAATCCTTGGCAAAGTTGTGGCTTGTTTAGTCGCAATGGTCTGCAGCGAGAATACAGTGATGTCAGAGTAAGAGGCCAAGCTGTGGCTTGCCTGTAGTCATTAAAAGCGTGGGCTTCAGAGTCAGACCAGCCTACGTAGCATTTTGGTGCTGTGTGGGTTTGGTCAAGTTCTCTCTGAGTTTGTTTCTTTATCCTTTAAGTGGCTATAACCATGGAATTTACCATATAGATAATTATATTAAGATTAAATGAGATAATGCATGTCAAGCACTTAGCATAGTGCCCGTACATAGTAGTTGCTCAATAAAGCTTATCTAGTATTAAGTTTTATGGATTATTGATTTTTTTTGCAGCCTACTTTATCACTCAAGAATTACATAGTAACCTAACATTGTTCCATAACTATGTTTAAAATGATTACATTGTTGCTTTCCATGACTTTCTATTTTTTTTAATTTTTATTTTTAGCTATACCTGCTGGAATGGGACAACTTTCTTTCTATCCCATCTTCCTTCGGTCAGATCGCCTCAGCTGCCCATGCCTGCCCTCACCCTGAGCCTTTCTGCTCTACTTTGATGGTTTTCTCAGGTTCTGGTAAGGGGTTTATTCATTTACTTTTCTCTCAGGCCCTCTTTTCACACGTGACTAGTTGGTCAAGACTTTGTGCAATCTCTTCCCATCTGGATCGTTTCCTGAAAAAATGTTTTTAAGTTTCTGGTCCATTCATGATACTATTCCTTGTTGTTCAGGGTATTACAGGTGATTACTCAATATTTTGAACTTTTGGTGTTTTATAAAGTTTGGATGGAAAAGAGCTAAGAGTGTGGGCTCCAAAGCATGTTTTGACAGGGACACCTTGGTAAGTTTCCTGCCCCAGTGTGTAGGCCCAAGGGGGTGGCAATTAGGTTTTAAGCATCTTACAATCCTGATTTCAACAGAAGCCCCACTTCCTCCTCGGAAAGCATGTTCTCCTGTGGCTCACATCCTCACAAAGTTCCCAGTGGCCCGAGAGAACACATGGGCTGTCTCCCTGGTAACAGTTAAGCCCTCACTCCTTAACCTATCAGTCCTTTTATAACTTAGGCCAAGGTTTAAATTTTAGCTGAAATTATTACTGCATTCCTCCAGAAGAAACTCATTGTGTGGACATACTGAAATTTATCTAATCGATTGAATCTCCATAGATTTATCTAATCTAGTGAACATTTCCATCAGTTTTGATAACCAATGACAGTTGTCAAAATTCCTGTTTTATCTTTAAAAATAAGAGCTGAAACCATAGCCAGTGGGGACTACTAGAGCGGGGAGGGAGGGACAGTGGCAAGGGTTGAATAATTATTGGGTACTATGCTCAGTACCTGAACGACGGGATCATTTGTATTCCAAAGCTCAGTACCAAACAGTATACCCAGGTAACAAACCTGCACATATCCCCCATCAATCTAAAATAAAAGTTGGAAAAAAAAAAAAAAAAAGATTCTTACCGGGTTAAATAAATAAATAAGAACTGGATTTGCTGCCCCCTTGTGTCTTAGAACAGCCATAACAATATCATCATCTGTATCCTGTCTTACTCCTTACCAGCTCGGGTTTCACCTTGCCTGCTTGCTCAAATTACACCTGGGGGTTTAGGAGACCACATCTCTCAGTTGCAAAGAGCTCTCCTAAGGGAAAGGCTTTTATTACTAGCACCAAGTTCAGCTCTGTCTGACTTTGCTAGGGTTTGAATCATCAGAACAGAAAGAAATTTGGCATGAATAGATTTACCAAGATACAGTCAGCAGGTACTCAGGTACCAGATAGAATGTTTTCAAAAAAGATGTATTTTGTAATAAACACAGATACCAAGCGCTACTCAGAAAGCAGGCTAGGCAAATTCATTTTAATGGGTGTTTCATTCTTTTATTTACCTGATGTTACTGAGTGCCAGACACTGTTCTTGGCATTAGAAAACAAAGCTGAACAAATACAATAAGCAAATGGGCAATATAATGCTAGTTAGTGATAAGCACTAACATCAAAATGAACTAATGGTGAAAAAATAGAGGGTAATAGGGTGATTCATGGAAACCTCTCAGAGGGTGATACGCAGAAACGTGAATGAAGTGACAGCAAGTCATGGGAAGGTCTGGGGAAGAGTGTAGGTAAAAGAAACCTCAAGGGCAAAAGTGTTGAGTTGGAAAGAGTCTGGTATGTTTGAAGAACAGCAAGAAAGTCAGTTTGGTAAGAGCAGAGTGAGGAAGGCTGAAGTAGCAAGAGATGAGATGGAAAGATAGGTAGGGCCTTGTATGTACGATGAGAAAATTGGATATTACTCTGAAAGTGATGTGAATCCATTGCAGAATTGAGCAGGGGAGCAGTATGATTTAAATTATATTTTTAAGCTGTCATTCTGACTGCTGGGCAGAAAATGAATCTAGGTGACAAAAGGGAAGTAGGATGGTAAAATAGAAAATTATTGCTGACAGAAATATTCCCATCACCCTAGAATATAGACTGCCCCAAGACAGAGTTCTTTATTGCTTAGACCTTTGTGTCTTAGGTTAGTGATCACTGGGGTTTATGTGGGTCATGAAGTTGATGAGAAGCCCTACTGGGCCAGGGCTCTCTTCTCCTTCTCTTGTTACCACATAAAATTTGTATGGGATTCAGCTAACCTTTTTAAAGAAGGATGAAACTCCTGATTGAAAATTGAGCTTTGGTAGCTGATGAGATGGCATGTGGGCACTCCCCCAGGGTAGATGACCTGCTTAGGAGAGGTGAGGACACTGACACAACAGCTAGACAGCAGGTGAAGGAAGAGCTGGGGAGGGGACAAGTGCCCTCACCTATTCTTAAATAAATATTTTGGGATAAAGAGTCTTGTCTTAAAGCTCCTCACATAGACAAAAAGAAGTGAAGGAACTGGAGAATGGGGTGGAGCATAGGGTAGGATGACTAGAAGGTACAGAATTACCATCTTCAAATATCTGAAGGATTATTTTTTTTTCCCAGAAGGGATTAGCATTGTTTCCTCAGCCTTCCTATACAAAGAAGAATTAAAAAGACGGGGATAATGTTTACAACCTGTATTAGTCTGTTCTCACACTGCTAATAAAGACATACCCAAGACTGGGTAGTTTATAAAGGAAAGAGATTTAATGAACTCACTGTCCCAGATGGCTAGGGAGGCCTCACAATCATGGTGGAAAGCAAAGGAGAAGCAATGGCACGTCTTACATGGCAGCAGGCAAGAGAGCATGTGCAGGGAAACTCCCATTTATAAAATCATCAGATCTCTTGAGACTTATTCATTTACATGAGAATAATATGGGGGAAACCACCCCCATGATTCAATTATCTCCACCTGGCCCCACCCTTGACACATGGGGATTATTACAATTCGTGGTGAGATTTGGGTGGGGATACAAACAAACCATATCACAACCCAAAGCAAGAGAGTAATTTCCATCAGAGTGGCTAATGGTAAGGTAGGCTGCCTTGTGGAATAAGGTTCCATTACTGCAAGCATTCAAGCAACAGTGGGAGGACTGTGGGTGAGTGTGCCAGACTCCTAGGTGGCACCCCAGGATCCTTGCCTCCTGGTGTTCATACCTTGTTTAGTGAATAGCATTAACTATGTAACCAGTAAGATACTGCAGAAAAGACAGTGTTACTTCTGGTACTAGGTTATAAAAGACATTGTGGTTTCTACTTCCCTGGTATTTGGATTATTGCCTCTGGAGAAACCAGTCATCATGTCAGGAGGTGCTCTAGCAGCTTTTTGAAGAGGCCCATGAGACTAGAAACCTGAGGCCTCCTAACAACAGCCAGCAATGCAAATGAGCTGTTTCAGAAATGGATCTTCCAACCCCAGTCAAACCCTCAGGGCATTGTGACCCTGGTCAACATCTTAACTGCATCCTCATGAGAGACCCTGAGTCCAAATGACTCAGTTAAGCCATGTGTTAATTCCTGACCCACAAAAACTTTATGAGATAATAACTGCTTTATGTGAATTAAGCCAAGTTTTAGGACAACTTTTTATGTAGCAATAGATAACTAATTTTGTGCTGTACAAGAAATTCACACATCAGTTGGAACTGAAATCAAATGGCTTTCTGAAGCCCTTTTTAGCCCAGATCTTAGGTTTTTGACAGTCACTTTATTGGAAAAGAAGTGAAGTTAGACTCAGCTCCCGGCCATCCTTAAGATATATTTGCCTCTTTTCTCTCTAGCTAGTTTTAGCAATCCTCCAGAGCACTGGGCAGCCAAATGTTTCAGCTACCTGGACAGGGCCCAAGGCTGGCTTTCGAGAGATGCCATTACGTTATAGACTTTATCACTTATGTGTTGCTACAGAGCTCATACTGAATAATTCTCTAGACACTGAGAATAGACAATTGCATTAAATTTTTAAAAATGAAACCATGGATGTTTACATAAATTAGGTGCTTATATGTAATACATACATACATATAAATACATATTTACATGTGGATATACCTTTTTAGGCATATATGTATTTAATCAAATAACTCACATGTTATATATGTATGCATAAACAAAATAATCTATATAGACCTGAATTTCTAGAAATCTGACATTTCTAAAAGTCAACACAGAAGACCAAATGCACCTCAAGAGCTGGACAAATACCACCAAATGAACGAAAGCCCCTGCTACTGTCTTATCAGTTTTACTTGAAGGAGAAGAATAGTCATTAAAGGGCCTCGAACCCTGTAAACATCTCTACCACTGTGGGAGCCTATCAAAATTTGTGTATAATTTTTCTGACTGATGGTCAATTGTAAACACTAATTTAATGCTTGTCTCTGTACTGTGGTCCCCCCTTATACATGGGAGACACATTCCAAGATCTCCAGTGGATACATGAAACTGCAGATAGTACTGAAACCTATATATATTACTTTTTTTCCTATACACACATACCTATGATAAATTATATGATATATGATAATTTATAAATTACACAGAATGGGCAGAGTGCAGTGGCTCATGCCTGTAATCCCAGGACTTTGGGAGGCCAAGGCAGGCGGATCACGAGGTCAAGAGATTGAGACCATCCTGGCCAACACGGTGAAACTCCATCTCTACTAAAAATACAAAAATCAGCTGGGCGTGGTGGTGCATGCCTATAGTCCCAGCTACTTGGGAGGCTGAGGCAGGATAATCGCCTGAACCTGGGAGGTGGAGGTTGCAGTGAGCCAAGATCGCACCACTGCACTCCAGCCTGGGTGACAGAGTGAGACTCCATCTCAAAAAACAAAACAGACAAACAAATAAACAAAACTTACACACAGTAAGACATTAACAATAATAAAATAGAACAATGATTACAATATACTGTAATAAAAAGTATGTAAATGTGATCTCTTTTTCTCAAAATATCTTATTGCTCTGTGCTCACCTACTTTCAAACCATGGTTGACCATGAGTAACTGAAACCATGGATCGCAAACCTTGGATAAGAGGGGAGCTCACGTACCAAGCACCACAGAAGAATGTGCAGACCACCTCTGCCTTTGGTTTATGTGGAATGCTAACCCCAGCAAAACCCATCTTGTGCAACAACACACAGTTATGGCGTTTCTCTAAGAAACCTTAACTTGTCCTGAGAATTTGAAGTGGAATCCTTCTCTACTTCCAGAGATCTTTCTTATTCGCTCTCATGACCTATCTCATCTTTGCATGATCTGATGGTTATATGAATGCCAGCAAATCCCTATAGACTCTAAGTTCACTGACAGCAGAACCTGCCTTCTTTGTAAATAAATACTCTTACCACACATACTGAAATATAGTAGAGTTCAACAAATGTCTCTTAAATGATGAGGGGTCTTTTGGTCTCATATAGTTCAGGTAGTTGGGGTATGGAGTAAGGGATTTAAATGTTTGGCAAATCTAATTTGATTTGAAGGGAAGCTGTCCTGGGTTTGTTTTAAGTGATGATCCAGGGCAGAGGATTTGCTCAGGACTTAGCACTAGAATGATGCTCTACCCGAAAATTTTGTTTGTTTTTGCTGAATAGGTACTGAACACTTTCTCACTATTTTCCTCTCCCTTCTCACATTGGTAGCTGCAAACATAGAACTTGTTTTGTGGTACTCCTGTAACACATGTATACATCTGTGCACCAAATCCAGTCCTGGATCCATCTTATTTACAGTTTTATTCCCCTTTACCTTCTGCTTTTGTTTTTACTACTAAAATTTTTTTTTAATTTCAAATTTTCAAATGCAACTCCTCGAAATTCTTCATAATCGTGCTTCATAATTCCTCATAATTCTTCAGAAAGAATTCCTTACAATCATCTAATTTAGTGCATAAATTGTCGATGTTATCTCAAATATGCCTTTTTATAGTTGATTTGATTCAATCAGAAAGTCCACACATCACATCGGGTTGTACATCTCAATTCTTTTTAACTTGGTAGCAGTCCTCCTTCCCTCTTTTATTTGCAAAAAAAAATTCATATATCTTGTAGAATTGCTCACTTTTTGGACTTTGCTGATACATTCTTGTGGTTTTTGTCTGAGACTTTTCCTCATACTTCGTATTTCTTCTAGATTATCTACAGGCCTGATCAGATATGTTTGTTTGTTTGTTTGTTTTGAAGTCTCACTCTGTCACCCAGGCTGGAGTGCAGTGGCACGGTCTTGGCTCATTGCAACCTCCGCCTCCCGGGTTCAAGCAATTTTCCTGCCTCAGGCTCCTCAGTAACTGGGATTATAGGCGCGTGCCACCATGCCCGGCTAAATTTTGTATTTTTAATAGAGACAGGGTTTCATCATGTTGGTCAGGCTGGTCTTGAACTTCTGACCTCGTGATATGCCCACCTTGGCTTCTCAAAGTGCTGGGATTACAGGTGTGAGCCATCGCGACCAGCCAGATTTGGATTTTTTAATGTGAATATTTCAGTGCTAGTGTTGGACAGTTCCTGCAGGGTTATATTAGGAGATATGTGATGTCTGATTGCCTTTCTTTTCTTAATTGATCAGTAAGATCAGATGGTGTCAGCCTGACCTATCCACTATAACGTTCCCCACAACATCTTAATTAATGAGTTTAGCAGATTTAGATTGTTTTTATCTTTATCATTATTTCATTAGGACTGCAACATAGTGATATTCTGATCCTATGGTTCCCTTTTATTTTTTATTTATTTATTTTTTGAGATAGAGTCTTGCTCTATCACCTAGGCTGGAGTTCAGTGGTGCAATCTCAGCTCACTGCAACCTCCACCACGTGGGTTCAAGCAATTCTCATGCCTCAGCCTCCTGAGTAGTAGTAGGTGGAGGCCCACCTAATTTTTTTTCTGTTTTTAGTGGACATGGGGTTTCACCACATTGGTCAGGCTGGTCTCAAACTCCTGACCTCAGGTGATCTCCCCACTTGGCCTCCCAAAGTGTTGAGATTACAGGTGTGAACCACTGCACCCAGGCCCCTTTTTTTTATTAGTTGTAATTCTTCTATAAAGAATAGCTTTCCCTCAACTATTATTTGGTTATCACAAAATGCAGATTACATAAGAAAGCCAAGATAAATATGTAATATTTTCCTTGCCTATTTTGAAATAAATAGTTGGTATTCTTTTATTTAAAATATCACTATTAATTTATGGATTTTAGCATATTTGCTGTATTTCTTTCTTTCTTTTTTTTTTTGTTTTGGTGACGGAGTCTCGCTCTGTCGCCCAGGCTGGAGTGCAGTGGCCGGATCTCAGCTCACTGCAAGCTCCGCTTCCCGGGCTCACGCCATTCTCCTGCCTCAGCCTCCCGAGTAGCTGGGACCACAGGCGCCTGCCACCTCACCCGGCTAGTTTTTTGTAGTTTTAGTAGAGACAGGGTTTCACTATGTTAGCCAGGATGGTCTTGATCTCCTGACCTTGTGATCCGCCCATCTCGGCCTCCCAAAGTGCTGGGATTACAGGCTTGAGCCACCGCGCCCGGCCTGCTGTATTTCAATGAGTTGCAGTCATTATTCTTTTTGATGATCCAATTATTTTGTTTTTGGCCAGTGAACACTTCTTCAGGTTAGTTTCATTTGCCTTTTGTCTTTTGATGTGAACCTAGGAATTTTTGAAATCTGGTACAAGAAAATTTTCTGGGCTCATTTTATGCATTTATTGACTTAGAGCTGAAGGAGTTATTTTTCTAGAAAGTTCTATCACTTTTGGTGATCTAGGTGCTGAGAGGCACTTGTTGCTAATGGAGTGATGATTTATTTCTTTCAGGTCTGTGTAATAGGCAAAGTTAGGAAGTTCATAATTTTTATTGGCGATATAATTTCATTATGATACGATACTTATATTTCCAATTCAAATTCAGATAATAGGAATTTTTATTTACCATCTTTGATTTTATGTATTTCTAATCTCTTTTTGATTACCATACGAATCTTGGTTCCCAGTAACATTAATGGAAGGACTAATACAATGTGTTACTTACTGTATTAAAATAAAAATAATAACACTGCAATTACTCCCCATCCCCACACTTCAACCTCCTTGAGATACACGGAAACAGTCAAATTATTATGTTTTAAAGTCATTTGAAATAATTCACTATTGAGTAAGCCACAGATTTCATAATGTGAGATTAATTTTTTCCTCAAGTTTTCAGAATTTTAAAATTCAAGTTTTGTTTTATAACTATGTAAAAAATAACATGGACCCAAAACAAAACAACACAACAAAACACATTTAGAAATATCTGTCTTCTACCTGTGTCTCCTCTACCCTGTTCCCTCCTCCCCAGTGAGCAATCATATTCCTTAGTTTTTAACTTATCTTCCCATTTATTTTTAATATAGTCAAATATGTATCTTTCATCCTTAGAGGAAAGGTAGCAATCTTTATATATAGTTCTGCCCCTTAGTTTTTTCTTTTTCTTTTTTTGTTTTAAGAGGCTATCCTGGATATCACTCCGTAATGGTTTATAGAGATAATCCTCATTCCTTCGTTTAGCTCCATAGTTCTTCACTGGGTGATGTTTCATATTTTATTCCTCTCATATCTTACTATAGGTAAGGTCTGCAGTACAGTTGAGGTTGTTTCCAATTCTGACTGCTACAAACAACATAGTCGTGAATAGCAATTTGTGTATATCTTTCTCTATTTTTGCCAACATATCTTAGGCATAGATTTCTAGACATAGGATTGCTGGGTCAAAGGGAAATGCATGTATTATTTTGTTAGATATTTTTGACTGTTTTAAAATAGAACATATTATTATGTTGTATGCATCTTTGAAAGCTACTTTAAACTTTTTTAAAAAAAGAACGTTGGGGTATAGATTACTTTTAATATTTATTATAATAACAATATGAAGCACTAAGTAACATACATTTATAATTATATGAGTATCTATCTTTTATAGGCATAAGATGCTGTTATAAAAGTTAATATTCATCACAGATTATCCACAAATTTCCCTTTTCCCCCAGTCCACCAAAGTGAATGCAATTGCCTGATGGACCTTTCCCCACTCCTCCACAAGCTTTTCTCATCCCTCACTCCCTACATTTGTCATTGCCAGACTAGTCTCTAGACTTTTGTAAGAATGGATAAAGAAGGATTTTACGGCAGGGAGAATGACCCAGGGAGGAAGTTGGAGGGATAGGAGGTGAGAAAAGTGGAGGCGAGGGAGGCTGAAGGTGAACAACGTGGTGGAGAGGTGGAGGCAGCAAACGAAAGGTGCTGGGGGACACAGAAGGGAAGAAGTAGAGGGGAAGAGACCTAGGAATATGAGAAGTGTTGCTACAACTCATGAGATTGATCCACTCTCATCTTGTTTTGGAAAAGCAAGTTAATAAAATTCTTCTATAATTACTTTTCTAGCTCTTATTCTGTGTATCTTGAACATGACACCACACAGAGACTGATCTCTATGGACTGTGACTTCCATAGGGCATTAAGTCTTCGTAATGAAAACACCTGAAAGTTTACAGATAATACAATACTGAGATCTAAGTTGGCTGTCAGTGCCAACTTAATAAATTCATTCATACATAAATAAATTATGTATGAATTAATATAAATGCTGCAGCCTATGTACTAACTGAAGCCCATCCATATCCCTACAAGGTAGGTATGCCTCTTTCTAATCATAAGCAGACCTGTAAGGCAAGACTGAGTCACACCAGATGTCCACTTACATCTTAATGCTTGAGTCCAAGTCTTCTGGCATAAAATTATATAAGATCACTAGCAAAATATCTAAAAAAGAAGAAAAAACCCCATAGCAACAGAAAGTAAAATCTGATTCTTAGCAAAGCCAGTGCATCGGCTAAATAGAATAGTTGGGGACATCAAAATGTTAGCAAACATTCTCCCTCTAAGGAGAAACTGAGGTCAGGTTGCTCCAGATCAAAGCCCGAGGAGAAGCCAGATCCTGCCACACACAGAATTCATGCACTGGAAAGGAGCCTTCTGGGCCAAGTCCCTGACGGCATTTAGGGCTGACTGGAAATGCATTCCCTGAGAGAAGGGTTTTGTAATCCTTGATTTAGTTTATTTCAGTCCGTGGAAAACCTAGGAGCTGAATTCAGGATTCTTTCTTCCGGAGAAGATTTGGGCTTGTGTTTGCAACAGCCTCGGACAGCTACAGACCTGCAATTCCTTTAGCCCCTTTCCTTGTGTCAGGCATAATCTGGGAACCCGAGTTGATTCTGCTCTCCCTCTGCTCAAAGTCCAGCTCTGGATTATTGCGTTGATATTGGCATTTACCCTGAGGGCAGCTCCTTCTTTTCCTGCTCACTGCTGTGGTTTCACCTCAAGGTTTTAAGAGTAAATGTAAAATTTCCATATATTTATCTCCTTTATCCTCATAAGAACCCTGTGAGGTGGCAATAATTAACTACCTCCCTCCATCAGCCAAAAGCGGGAATAAGGCATTAGAGGGTACAAACTCCTTGAAAGTTACAGGCCCACCTAAGTGGTGGAGTCAGCATTGTCTGCCTCACTCCAAAGTGAATGCTTTTTGTTTTTTGACAGTCTTACTCTGTCGCCTCGGCTGGAGTGTAGTGGCGCGATCTTGGCTCACTGCAACCTCCACCTCCCAGGTTCAAGTGATTCTCCTGCCTCAGCTATGACCTTCAAAAAGTCACTCTGTTGTTTCTTCTCATTTCAGTCCAGACTTCGGGCTGCCAGCCAACTGGCTCTTTTTAAAACATGGCTGTTTAATATACCATCATTCTAACCCTCCTTGATATGCCATCTCTACTTCCCACTGAAATGTGTAAAAGCACATTTTTTTTTTTTTTTTTTAAAGAGATGGAGTTTCGCTCTGTCACCCAGGCTGGAGTGCAGTGGCCTGATCTCGAATCACTGCAACCTCCACCTCCTGGGTTCTAACAATTCTCCTGCCTCAGCCTCCCACGTAGCTGGGATTACAGGCTCAAGGCACCACGCCCAACTAACTTTTTGTATTTTAGTAGAGACGGGGTTTCACCATGTTGCCCAGGCTGGTCTCGAACTCCTGATTTCAGGCAATCCACCCACCTCGGCCTCCCAAAGTGTTAGGATTACAGGTGTGAGTCACTGTGCCTGGCCATAAAACCACATTTTGCCATAGCATTGAGAATTAAAGATGGCAACAGACCACTTGCCAATGTCTGGAAAAATTCTAAGTGAGACATGGCAGAGCTTCAAATGACAAACTTTAGGTGGACAACACTCACTTTGACCTGTGAGACAAAATGGTGAGGCTGGTCATGATGATGTCTAATAGCAGATTTAACACTCCCCTCCCCCGTTCCTCTCTCTAGGCCATGCCATCCCTGCTTTCTAACTCGCCACATCCACTGAACACAGCAGTTGTCTGGGATGGGAGAAAAACAGCAGTAGGGTCTGTGACAGTTTCTTCCCGGCATGAGATGTAAAAACAGCCTAGGCATGGCTGGACGCGGTGGCTCATGCCTGTAATCCCAGCAATTTGGGAGACTGAAGGAGGTGGATCACCTGAGGTCAGGAGTTTGAGACCAGCCTGACCACCATGGCAAAACCTTGTCTCTACTAAGAATACAAAAATTAGCCAAGCACGGTGGCGCATGCCTAGTTCCAGCTACTTAGGAGGCTGAGGCAGGAGAATTGCTTGACTCTGGAAGGCGGAGTTTGCAGTGAGCCAAGATTGCGCCATTGCACTCCATCCTGGGTGACAGAGTGAGATTCCATCTCAAACAAAACAAAACAAAATGAAAACAGCCTAGGCAGAGAGTTAAAGCCTGGTAGTGGAGTGGTCAGAGAGCTGGTTTCTTGCGACAGCACTGCCCTGTTCCTCCCTCCTCCGTCATGCCCGTGTTGTGCCAACAGAAATAATTGATGGGGAGAACTGGAAGGAGCACAGAGAAGTCAAATTGGCCATAAAGCCACTCAGGAAAGAACTCAAGTGATTTGGGGAGAAGGAGGCGCGTGAGTTAACAGGTTTTGTTGGGGGAAGGTACTCAGGGGAGCCAGCAAGAAATGAGTTACTGGGCGGAGGGCTGGAGAGAAAAAAGAAGAAGATTTCAAAAGGATAGTCATGGTAAATGGGAAATGAAGGAGTGAAAAGGAAGCTTAGGACACTGCTTTGTGTTATATAAGGAAATTCCTCATCTGCCACCTGTTGGAGAGATGTTAATAATCATGCCCATTGTTTTTCAATGCCCTTTTGCAATGTGCTTCTTTTTGCTGTGGCTCTATGTAATGAATGACTGTGAGGTGGTCCAAACTTACCTCCTCTGCATGGTCATACCAACGGGCAGCAGAAGAAACAAAGGATTACTTCTTAGTCTGGGTGAATGACTTGATGCATGTCTACAGGACAGTCATCCCCTGTCCTGTGATCTGAGGAGGGGCCCAGGCAGGCAGGCTGTACAGAGGGGAATCTGTGCCAACTGTCTGCTAGGGGACAGTTGAGCTTCTGTGGATCTTCAAACAAAAACAAATCTTCAAAGCAAAAAGCAAGCCTGATCCCTGCCCTCCAAGGTCCGGAGGAGGCTTCAATAGTGTCTGGCTGAGCTCCCAACCCTCTTTTCTTGGTCTCATTCCTTTCCTTTCTTCCCCCTAGCTGAGGTTGCTGCCCAGAGCAAACCACATGTGGGGCCACACACCCTAGCAGGCCACTGCTGGTGTCTGCTGCCTCAGGGATGCTCCAGCCACCTCGTTCTTCCCTGCAGCAGGCCTTGCTTCCCGCCTTCCATCCCACCCTACTGTGGGCCCATCAGCCTGGTCCCACCCCCATGGAGAACCCAAAGTCTTACTGTATGTAACTCCAGGTGATGATCTTCTGTTTATAGCAGCGTTCCAAACCCCCTTCCTTCCCAACCCCAACCAAAGGTTTCCCAAACTCTTATGGTTCCTGGGGCAGGAGGAAACAGGCTCACAGCTTGTGTGTTGGCTGCAACAATGAATCCAAAAAGCAGCTCCAGGGGGTGTGTGTGTGTGTGTGTGTGTGTGTGTGTGTGTGTGTGTGGTGGTGGGGCGGGGGAGGTGCTGTTGGGCAGTGGGAGAACACAACCTACAAAAAAATCATCATTAAAAAAAGATTGGCCAGGTGCTGTGGCTCATGCTTGTAATCCCAGCAGTGGGAGGCTGAGGTTGAGGATTGCTTGAGCCCAGGAGTTTGAGACCAGCCTGGGCCACATGGTAAAACCCTGTCTCTACAAAAAAGAAAGAAAGAAAGAAAGAAAAAACAAAAATAAGCTAGGCATAATGGCATGTACCTCTGGTCCCAGCTACTGGGGAGGCTGAGGTGGGAGGATTGCTTGAGCCTGGGAAGTCAAGGCTGCCGTGAGTCATGATTGAGCCACTGTACTCCAGCCTGGGCAACAGAATGAGACCCTGTCTCAAAAAAATATTGTAAAACAATTACTTAGGATGCCTGTAATTTGCCAACCTTGCTGTAGATGCCATGTTGCCAGTGATTTCCTGTGCTGACAGTTTGTCATTGTTTACTCTTGTATTTACCAAATTCTGGCCTAGGCATGACAGTGGGCACCTTCCCCCAGCCCAGTGCCTATGTTCTGGGTGTCAGAAAGGTTTTGCATATAAATACATAATTACCTAATAAGTACATAATAATATACACACACATATATGTATGTGTGTGTGTGTGTGTGTGTGTATATATATAGTTATATATATATTAATACATGTAATTTGGGGGACCCATTTGTTTCACATTTTATAGTTACCTTACTTTTCCCCTTGTAAATACTTGAGAAAATGCTAATATACAGAGAAAAAGTGGTTCTTATAGCTTAAATATGTGGTTTTTCCACTCCATTGCTTTTACACCGGTTTTTAGCATTTAACATAACTAGTATGTTGCATTATATATATATACACACATATATATGTGTATATATGATACACATATTATATGAAATTTTTAAGAGATTTGCACTTTAAAAAAATCAAATTTACTAGTTCTGCTTGACTAAGTAGTGAAATCATTATTTTAAAAAATATTGTTGCTCATTTCAGAGGCATATTCACTAATATATGTGTAATATACACCGATTTAAACAACAACAACAAAAACAAACCAAATGAAGCCAAATCAAAATAAATATTTAACCCAAATTGAACCTGTAAATACAATTAAGCCACAAGGATGCAAAGGAAGCATAGACTTAAATGAGTCTCTACCGTTTTCAGAAGTGCACTTATGGAGAATCTGCCTTCTTTCTCTCTCCAGTTCTGTTTCTTTCTGTGGCTCCTTCGTCTCTGCCCTTTAGTTTTTCCTCTTTATTTCTCTCTCCTCTTTCTTCCCCTCCACTTGTCTTCCCTTCTTCTGTGTCTTATTTTCCCCTTCATTTCGTTCAGTTTATATAGTCCTTGCTAAGGATAACAGGGGAGACTTTTTTCAGGCT
This sequence comes from Rhinopithecus bieti, assembly GCF_001698545.2. Lineage (NCBI taxonomy): Eukaryota > Metazoa > Chordata > Mammalia > Primates > Cercopithecidae > Rhinopithecus > Rhinopithecus bieti. The sequence continues at coordinate 753,082 of NW_016805666.1, forward strand.
CCTTCTGCTCTTGTCCCATGTCATGGAGGGAGTGCTGGGGTCTGAAGCTACAGGTCTCCTCCATCCTGAGGGGCAAATGTCTCCTCCTGAGACTCCCTCCCTTGCAGCCTTTGAGTTCACACCTTACATCAGCATTCCCTTGGCTCCATGTCCATTTGTTAAGACTCATTAAGGAAGGGAGGATGCACCAGGTGTGTGGCCATGGTGATGTTCTACGGTGACGCTAAGGGTGCTTTCAGTTGAGTTTCCTGGAAACAGACTCTGAGATGGAGAGTTGCATACAGCATTTTCTGGGAAGTGCTTTTGGGAGTCATACCTACAGGGAGATGAAGAAGGCAGGAACAGACAGACAAGAAACTGACATGCAATGAGGTTGCAACTGAGCCTCAGCTCATCCTTTGGGCAGCTCTGGATCTGAGATAGCCCTTCAGAGTTGTCCTCAGTCAGGTATAGGCCTTTGGGTCCTTCAGTCAGCCAGTTATTGGTCTTGGGCACCAGTTGTGAAGGGCAATTCCTATTGAGCCATCAGCAGCCAGTATTCCCAGCTGAGGAATGGGGGCATCTGCAGAGAGGAGGGGATCTAGGAGTTATATCTAGGGTACACATAATATGGGTGTTCTGTCTTCACCCATCCAGTATACTCCATTCTTCTGCAGCCATAATGATGAATGAGACATGGGTTAATTAGACATGAATTTGACCTTCATACAAAGAGATAATGACCAAAATAATTTTCTTTAAAGCAAGAAAAAAAAATCAAGAAGAGGAGATACTATTTTCAGGGGACAATCTGGAAAAGCCCCCTGATGAGGTAACTTTGAACTGGGCCTGAGGGAAAAGGCCAGAGTTTGAAGGATAGAGGTAAGTGGCAGAGAAGCAGGAATGCAGACAGAAGTCATCTTTTTGAGTGCAGTTGGCCCTCTGTATCTGTGGGTTCCACATCTATTCATTCAACCAACTACAGATAACGTAGTTATGCCTATGATGGTTGGTCTACACTGAACATGTACAGACCTTTTCTCTTGTCATTCTCTTTTTTTTTTCTTTTGAGACGGAGTCTCACTCTGTCGCCCAGGCTGGAGTGCGGTGGCACGATCTTGGCTCACTGCAAGCTCCACCTCCCGGGTTCATGCCATTCTCCTGCCTCAGCCTCCCGAGTAGCTGAGACTACAGGCACCCGCCACCACGCCTGGCTAATTGTTCTGTATTTTTAGTAGAGACGGAGTTGCCCCATGTTAGCCAGGATGGTCTCAATCTCCTGACCTCGTGATCCTCCTTCCTCGGCCTCCCAACGTGCTGGGATTACAGGTGTGAGCCACCGTGCCGGGCCTTCTCTTGTCATTCTCTAAAAAATACAGTATAACACAATTTACCTAGCATTTATGCTGCATTAGGTATTATGAGTAATCTAGAGATGATTTAACGTGTACAGGAGCATGTGTGTGGGTGACATGCAAGTACTATGCCATTTTGTATCAGGGACTTGAGCATTCTGAAGTTTGGTATCCATTGAGGATCCTGGAACCAACCCTGCCATGGATACTGAGTGATGACTGCACCCTGAAGTCTGTGAGGCCTCCAAGCTGCAAATCACTGTGAAGAAAGAAGTCCTGGTTCCTTAAAATAAGTATCCCTTAAAGACCTGGAGCAAAGCCTAGAATGAGTAGGATAGAGGGAAGAGAAGCCCAAGAGGCCTTGCCCTGGAGGTGCTTCCAAATGCTAATACCTGGAAGACGGCTGGAAGCTGTGAGTATGGAGGCATTCCCCATGAGGACTAAACTCTGATTTGTTTATCTTGCCTGAATTCCTGTCTAAGGGGTCTGGGGAGTCATGCCCTACAATTCATAAATTCTCATCAGATGGGTTTGATTGAACCCTATATATCATGATTTGCTTTCCAACCCGACTCTGGCATAACCTTATGAGACAAGAAAATAAAAATATTTTACTCCAAAACACGTTTCTTTGCCATGTTTTGAAATAGCCATACAAAGTTGTTCTTTGTGGGGGAAAATTTGCATCTGTAAAGAATCTCTACTAACACAGCTAGATCTTTTTCTTCCAGACCTTCCCAATCCTAAAGAGATTAACTAAGATCTGAATAGGAAACATTTGTCACCTGTTGTCTCTAAGGGCAGCCACTATAAGACTTTAAAAGAACTTTGGTCTCCACAATCTTTATCTTAACCTGAACATTCCCTTTCTATGAATCCCAGGTCTAAAGACAAACTCAACCAGTTGTTGTCTAGAAAATGTTTAAATTCACCTATGGCCTGGAAGCCCCTGCTTTGAGTTGTTCTGCCTTTGTGGACCAAACCAATGTATTTCTTAAATGTATTTGATTGATGTCTCATGCCTCTCTAAAATGTATAAAACCAAGCTGCGCCCCGCCCACCTTGGGCACATGTTCTCAGGACCTCCTGAGGGCTGTGCCGTGGGCCATGGTCACTCATATTTGGCTCAGAATAAATCTCTTCAAATATTTCACAGAGTTCGACTTTTTTCATCAACACCTGGAAACCTCTTTACTTTCCCCCATGACTTTAGTATCCTGTATGTAATGGAAGCTAGTCACAGAGCCATTTTCTGAGGCTTGTGTTTTGAGATGAAGGCTGGGAAAGCTCTAAAGATCATAATAGCTGCGGCCTTTAAATATCTGAAGTGTGCCATGAAGTTGTGGGAAGGATAGCATGTAGTCAATGTGAGTCCGAAAAGCAAACCTAAGGTCACTACATGGATGGAACAGGAAAACAGGTGGCTTGCATGTTTTATTTTAAACTCTCAAGAAAGAGTATAACAAAAGGCAGTGTTTTGTCAAATTCAGCAGGGTATGAAGTAGTGAGTAAGTGTAGGAGGAGGTATTCAAGCAGACGTCTGAAATGCAGACAGGGTTAAAGAGGATTCTTTCATTGGGATGAGCAGTTGACCTAGATGATCTTCAAAGCTCATTCTAACTCAGAAATAATACAATAATGACAAATATTTATTCAACATTTACTATATTAGTTAAATACAATTTTGAGACAGCCAAATGCCTAGGCAGATAAAAAGTGATCTCCAGGGAATCTCTGACCCGTCCCACAAGTGTTTACAGCAGATGCTTTTGTGCAGATGAGGGAACCTGCCCAGGGCTTGTGTGGGCATGCCCATAGCCGACTGGTGCTCAACATGCACACTGGGGGAAGTGGATGGATTATTTGAGTCACCCGTGAAAGGTGGAAAAGCAAGCACCTATCATAGGGTTGATATCAGAAGAAAATGTAAATCTTTAGCAGGGTGCCTGTTTGGTGTATAGTAAGTGTTCTTTAAATGTTAGCAATCCTTATAAATGCTGTGTTATGGAAAATGTGGGCTGCTAAAGAGAGCATAGAAACTTGCCTCCTCCTCGGCCCAAGTATAGGAGGGAAGCACACCAGGCTGGATAAAATAGTGCTCCATGAAGACGGGAACGAAATTTTGGTAGAAGAAAGAGTAAGAGCAAATAAATGGAGATGGGATTATGCATGCTTTTGTGGGAAAGCAAAAACATCTGCTATGTCTGTTGAGAGAGGGTCAGGTGGTAGGAGCTGTACTTTGCAAGTTAAATGAGACCAGATCATGGGTTGGAACTTGAGTGCCTTGCTAAGCAGTTCACCCAGTGGTGCAGCCCTACAGTGTGAGAGCAGGGATTGATTTCCGTGGTTACATACCTTTTTTTTTTTTTTTTTTTTGTAGGTCCTGCTGAGTTTACTTGGAATCAGAAAATACTGGAGGACATATTTATTTGGGTAAAGATATAGCCAAGAACTGTCTAGATCAGGGAGTGGTTATAACTTTGGACATTAAAATTGGGGAGGTTTCTAGATAACCATTATTTCTTATTTATTCTGAAAATATTTAATAAGGAAAACTTTATGAGCACAGCAATACTCCTTCATGGGGAAAATAGAAAGTAGCTCATTCTATATATTTCTGAGTATCTAAGAGGTTTGGGAGAGGAGAATTTTGCTTTTACCAAAGCTATAGGTGTTTCATGTAATTGTGACCCACAAATTGCTAGAGCAGGAAGGAAACTTTGAGATCACGTAATACACTTCTACTGATTTTAAGTACACAGAAATGCAGAAGCAGAGAGGCCACGTTCTTTGGTCACACAGCAAGTCTCATAGCAGTGACAGAATGTGGACCTCTCATTTCTCCCTTTCTTGTTCTTTCCACACAGGTCTTGCTAATACTATTTCTCTCCTGTAGTTTCTGAGAGTTATCAATGTAGAATGTGTTAACCGAGTTTCGTATTTACGCCTAAGACAGACCTGCATAGATATGCAGGGGTATAAGGAACCATTTTATCACACCAGATATCAGTTGCTTTCAGAAGCATGGGTCCAAGAAGCCTGAAACACCAGTCAGTCAAACAACGGCAAGAAGTTAAAATAGTAAAGGTAGTGCTAAGTCAAAATGGCTATGGATGCCAAAGCCCTTAGACTAGCCAGCCTTGCTAGCTGCCATGTAAGGCAACACCAGGGTCAGTATGACTCATGAGTTTATTCTGGTGCAGACTTGGCCAGTTCTGGGTTGGAGTGTTTATTTGATTGGGCCTTCTGAATCTGTTCCCCATGGGCTTACAGATAAAGAGCTTTAGGGCCCTTGGCCTCCTACCTGGTATGAAAGCCATCTCTCTTCCTGGAAGCTGAGATAGGTGCACCTCCTGGAGCTGCTGCCTCAGACAGCCTGCAATAGGACTGACCTCACACCTGCCCTGCTGGCCAGCCTCTCAGTTCTGGGACATTGCCCAGTCTAGCCTCAGGGCTCACCTTTCCTACTTCTCTTTCAGGCTGTGTCTGGCACTAACCATCCTGCCACCCCTAACCACAAAGTGAGGCGTGGCCTATACCCAGCTCAAGGGAAGGACCTCCCTCCAGAATATGTAGATCAGGGCTCTTTCTCACTGGAACTTCTCTCTGTGATTCATACAGGAGTTAATCTAGGTCAAGAATTGGATCCCAGAGAAGTAAATATCTGCTCTGGGACATCAAAGAGAGAATCTGCAGTTTGAGGATTCTTGGTTCCTTAGTGGCTAACAAGTGAGGACTCCCTTAGCCCTCTTCTCCTGAATGAGGTCTACAAAGGAATTAACTTAGATCCTTGAGAGACCAACATTGGCTTTCAAGAGAAAGTGAGAACAGATTTTGATAAAGCAATGGACTTCACAGCTGATGTGTCTGGCAGTGAAGGATGCACCTGGTTGTTTTACTGTCTTTTGTCCTGTTTGCCTGATGTACACGACTTTCCAATTTCATTCACCTATGTCAAATTATTGCAACCCCGAAATTTCATGTAAACGTATAAATTAACCTCCAAAGAAAAGCCAGTCAAAAGTTGAGGCCTTAGAATAATGATAATTCTTTTGGCCTGAGAAGCCAGGCTTCTGGATAATAGACCTACTTACTATGCTGATTACCTACTTCTTATGTGTGCCCTGAGTATTTCAAATACAGACATTTATTGGTAAGTATATGTGAGGCTGTAAGAGGAACATTTATTTTTTTGAGACGGAGTCTCACTCTGTTGCCCAGGCTGGAGTGCGGTGGCGCGATCTCAGCTCACTGCAAGCTCCGCCTCCCAGGTTCATGCCATTCTCCTGCCTCAGCCTCCTGAGTAGCTGGGACTACAGGTGCCCGCCACCATGCCCGGCTAATTTTTTTTTTTTTTTTTTTGTATTTTAGTAGAGATGGGGTTTCACCGTGTTAGCCAGGATGGTCTCGATCTCCTGACCTCGTGATCCGCCCGTCTCAGCCTCCCAAAGTGCTGGGATTATAGGCGTGAGCCACTGTGCCCAGCTGAGGAACATTTTTGAACTGTTTTACATATATAAGGTTATCATTACAATGATAGGAACAGTATGGAAAAATTCAGACCACAGAAGTTTAAACTAGAAGTCCACAGATACAAGGAACAAGAGCATGAGTTCACTGTTTTGAAAGCAAAAATTTAGGAGAGAACAATGATGGTCAATTTTATGTGTCACTTTGACAGGTCCATGGGGTGCAGATATTTGGTTAAACATGATTTCTGGTGTGTCTCTGTGAAGTGTTTCCAAATGAGATTAGCATTTGAATCTGTAGACTGAGGAAAGTAGATTGCCCTCCTCAGTGTAGGTGGGGCATCATCCAATCTGTTGAGGGATAGAATAGAACAAAATGGCAGAGGAAGGGAGAATTCGCTCTCTTGCCTGACTACCTGAACTGGGACATCTCTTGGACTGTGACCCACACCATTGGTCCTTTGGGTTCTCAAGCTTTCGGACTTGAACCAGCTGCACCACCAGCTTTCCCAGGTCTTCAGCTCACAGAGCGGAGATCATGGGCTTTTCAGTCCTTATAATTATGTGAGCCAATCCCTTATACTCTCTCTCTTTTTCCTATTGGTTCTGTTTCTCTGGAGAACTCTGACTAATGCAATAAGCAAAAGAAAAAAATGCTTATTTATTTATTTACTGTTATGGAAAGTTTCAATATACAAAAAAAATACATAGGATAGTAGCTGAGTATCAACTACTCAGCCTCAACATTACCAACTCATGGTCAGTCATATTTCGTCTACACCCCTACCCATGTTATTTGAAGGAAATCTCAGATTCTGGGTTAAAGAAAATGTTTTAGAAGACATGTAACTGATGGTTACTGAAGCTGGGTGATGGGCACGTGGAGTTTCATTGTCTGTTTCGCTTTTCTATGTGCTTGAAAGTTTCCATAATATTCAGATTAGCAAATAGAGATTGTTAGCCATTATGGAAAGTTATGTCAAAGAATAGAATAAATAGTGCTCCGTCTTTCTCCTAAAATTGCATTTCAGCTCATTACAAGGTATTCTTTTCAAAAAGCTTTCATGTTTAAACAAAAAAACAAGCCAGTGGTGTTCCGGCAATGCAGAATTTTACAACGTATAAACATAGGCTTTAATAGTGGTAACGATAAAACTGCAACACCCCTTTTACCCCTCGAAAGTAGTCAATATTAGCTATCTGCTTACTGTGGGCTGGTATGTTGTTAAGTGCTTTCTATTGCAAGGCACAGAGAGCCAAGGTTTTAGAAAGTGAGACGGTGGCACTCAGTAAAGAAAAGCTTTTAGATAGTGCTGCTACCACTGGATAATGAGCTCCATGTCACTGGAAATGTTCACATTCAGGCTGGGTAACTGCTTGGCTGTCAGTAGGCATTGGTTATTACTTGGATTTCAGAGGCAACCCTAATCCCAGATCACTGGGTCTGTCTAAAGATAGACAATGAAGTCTCCTCATTCTATACGAAGAATCACCTTCTCTCTAAATTAAAATCTGATTATTTTATGCCTATTTAAATCTTCACATGAAATGTCTCAGAGTCACTGGCACATCTGATCAGGATCAGACTAGATAATTTCCAAGATCCCTTTTACTCCTTAATTCTGTTCTATACATCTTTGTATTTTCAGGTCATGTGGTAGACTCAGCCAAAGTGACTGAATGCAAATGTGATTCAGGTTTATTTTGTGGCCACTGTGAAATACACATCTGCTGTCCAGAGCAGTTTCCTCTCATTTCCAAAAGAAAGAACCAAGTTTTCTTGTTTTATTGCTTTTCTTGGAAAGGTCATGCTCAGAGGGAGAGCAAATGTGTATCAGAATGGATTTTTTTCTCCTCCTTCCTCTACTTTCTTTCTTCCTTTTTACCCTAGTGAGTAGAGGTCTTTAATATAAAAGAATCATCGGCCGGGCGTGGTGGCTGAAGCCTGTAATCCCAGCACTTTGGGAGGCCGAGACGGGCGGATCACGAGGTCAGGAGATCGAGACCATCCTGGCTAACACGATGAAACCCCGTCTCTACTAAAAAAAAATACAAAAACTAGCCGGGCGAGGTGGCGGGCGCCTGTAGTCCCAGCTACTCCGGAGGCTGAGGCAGGAGAATGGCGTAAACCCGGGAGGCGGAGCTTGCAGTGAGCTGAGATCCGGCCACTGCACTCCAGCCTGGGCGACAGAGCCAGACTCCGTCTCAAAAAAAAAAAAAAAAAAAAGAAAGAAAAAAAAGAATCAAGGGACATAAACTTTGTTAGCATAGTAAGAAATGACAGCTATGCAATGGAATGTGGTCAGTATTAGTGGGAGAAAGTTTATTAGCTTATAGATACTCTGCACTGAAGGTTGAACAAGATCCTGAAGAGAAAGTAGAAGAGCAGAAGAGATCAAAGAGAAGACCTAGAAAGGAGACCAGAAAAATAAGGGAAAGTTCTGGACATGCATTCTAGGTGGATTCTCAGTGGACCTATTGGAGACTTGATGAAGAGTAAAGGAAAGTTGTGTCCTGTCCTCTGAACCCCATGAATATGCCATTCAAACACAGTAAGATGGACTGATAATGTACGGTGACTTCATTTCCTACTAGACCTTCCAGGAAATGTTATTAGGGTTGAACAGTTGCATATCTTTCCAAAACTGCTTCAGGAATAATCTCTTGGGGGTACAATCTGAAGATACATTCCCGTAGTAGTGGCTGCTCAGCAACAGGAACATGCTTAAGGCTCGGTCTTCATGTCCTAAGCCAAAGGCTCTGGGTTAGTGTGGGTCACCTGGCTATTGATGTTCATTGGACACGAAATGAGCGAGACTAATTTATCTCTACATCCCATGAGTCCAGAATAGGGCCTGGCACATGGTAGTTGATAATTCAGAGTTTCTTAAAAAACAAATAAATGAGTAAAATTGTTGCTTCCCCACATGTAATGTTACCTTGCTCCTTCTTCAGAATAAGGGGGAAGATAGCTGTCTTTTATTCTAGATCGAATATCCTGAAAATGGGGAGATTAGTTTTTGAGGACTTGATAATTTCTCTCAAGTATGCTCTTTTTCACTTCCTGGACCATGGCACTGTTCCCTTGGTAATATCCATAGAACAATTTCTGATGAATGCTCTTCTCAAAGACAAGATCTTGCACTTGAAAAAAAAAAAAAAAAAGCACAGAGACTGGGCACAGTGGTGCATGCCTGTAGTCTTAGAACTTTGGGAGGCTGAGATGGGAAGATCACGTGAGCCCAGGAGTCTGAGACCAGCCTAGGCAACACAGTGAGACCCTAACGGTACAAAAAAATAAAAAATCAGCTGATCATGATGGTGCATGCCTGTAGTCCCAGTTATTTGGGGGGCTGACGTGGGAGGATCAGTTGAGCCCAGGAGATCAAGTCTGCAGTGAACCATGATTGAACAACTGCACTCCAGTCTGAATGACAGAGTGAGCCCGTCTCAAAAAACAAACATAGAAAAAACAAAGCACATAAACTGAGCACAGTGGTGCGTGCCTATAATTCCAGCTACTCAGGAGGCTGAAAAGGAGGATTGCTTGAGTCTAAAAGTTCAAGAGTAACCTGAGCAACATAGAGAGACCCCATCTCTGAAAAAAAAAAAAAAAGAAAACAAAGCACAGTTTTATGGTGCATAAAACAGCTTTCCGTTCTTTTTTTTTTTTTTTTTTTTTGGTTGGGAGGGACGGAGTCTTCTGCTCTGCCACCCAGGCGCCTGGAGTGGCAATGGCCCGGTCTCAGCCACTACGCAATCTCGCGCCTCCCGGGTTTACGCCATTCTCCCCTGCCTCAGCTCCGGGTAGCTCGGGACATGACAGCGCGACCGCCCTCGTTGCCCGGCTAGTTTTGTATTATTTACAGTAGAGCCAGGGTTTCACCTCACTTAAGGCCAGGATGGTGCTCGATCGTCCCTGACCTCGTGATCCGCCGCCCGTCTCGGCTCCCCCAAAGTGGGCTGGGATTAGCAGGCTGAGCACCGCCGCCGGGCGGTGATAAAACTTCAACAGAATGAAGCCTGGGGGACTTTGGATTTTGGGCTGTATATCACTGAAGGGCCCCCTTGCTGATGGTAGGCACATAAGCCTCACAAAATTGAGCGAGAGCTTGGAAAAGAAGTTCAATGGTTGCTGTCAGGGTGGAGGGGAAGCAGAGGAAGAGATTCTTATAAATCATGACTGGGCATGCAGAGGGGGTGGTACTGGCAGGCTGGGTACCTGTAATACTTTCCTTTGCTTTGTTCCTAAGGGAGCAGCCGTACTGTTCCTATCTGTCTATGTTTTGGGATTGGACTTGCTGGATTAGTTTACTCTTTGGCTACTTTGCCTTTTTGATCCTTAGTTTGCTTGCTTTTGCAAAATAATGTCAGCCTCTACCTACATCATAGAATTTGACATAGCGTTCTCAAGGCACTCACCTCTTTGAAGGATGAAGAAAAATAATCAGGTACTGTGGTTGAAAGTCTCCGAAGAAGGCTGCCACCAATTCCTTCCCTTCCTATAGGCACAGGTCATTTCCCCATCAAGAGTTGGTTTATTTCCCATTCCCCGAAATCAGGCTGGCCCTGTGACTGCTTTCATCAACAGAATATGACAGGAGTGATGTTCTGGGACTTCTGACTCTAGCCTTAAGGAGGCTGGAAGCTTCCATTTATTCTTCCTAGAATGAGTCTTCTTGGAAACAAACTACCATGTAGTGAAGAAGCCTAAGCAGCTAAAAGGAAAGTCCCAAGTGGAGAAATACCATAACAATGAATAAGGCATTATGTAAGTTCACAAATGGTAGAGGCATTGTGGAGAGGGAAGGGAAGTCCATATTCACGGTAATTGTTTCTTCCGGTGAAAACAAAGGTCTATCCCTTCCTTGATGGAAATGGTCCAGTGTAATCAACCTGCCATCAGATCGTTGGTTGGTTCCCCATGGAATCATGCCCCACTCAGTGGTTCAGTGTTGATCTCTCTCTGTTCTTGGAATCTGGGCACTGTATTAGTCCATTCTTGCACTGCTAAAAAGAAATACCTGAGACTGGGTAATTTATTAATATAAAGAAAATAGGTTTAACTGGCTCAGGGTTCCATAGGCTGTACAGGTAGCATAGCCAAGGAGGCCTTAGGAAACTTACAATTATGACGGAAGGTGAAGCAAAGCAGGCTTGTCTTACGCGACTGGAGCAGGAGGAAGAGAGAGTGAAGGGGGAGGTGCTACACTCATTTAAACAATCAGATCTCAAGAGAACTCTATCACTATCACCAGAACAGCAAGGGGGAAATCCACCACTATAATCCAATCACCTCCCACCAGGACCTTCTTCCAACATTGGGGATTACAATTCGACATGAGATTTGGGTGGGGATGCAAATCCAAACCATATCAGGCACTCAGCAGTGGATTTAGAGAATTCCTTATATACCATTGTGATATGCCATATAGCATTGCTTCTGACTGGCAGCTCATTTCAATATAAAGGAAATCTGGCAATGAGCTCACACTCATGAAATTCATTAGTCTTAACTATATCACCCATAATCCTGAAGCAGCTGGCCTGATTGAACAATGTGGTGGTCTTTGGAAGACTCAGTTATAGAATCAGCTGGGGGACAGGACTTTGCAGGGCTAGGATAATGTTCTCCAGGATTTGGTATATGCTCAGAATTAGCAACCACGATGATACAGTGCTTAGTTCCAAGAATGAAAGGGTGGAATGGAATGGCTCTCTCAAAATTACCCTGATGGTAAACTAGTTTTTTTCTTTTCTTTCTGTACCCGCAATTTTGAGCTCTGCTATTTTAGAAATCTTAGTTCCCAAGGAAAACAAAATTTCCATTAGAGAAGAAAATTAAAAGTTCTTTTAAAGCTGAGACCACTACATGGGCTCTTAATATCATTAAGTCAACAGATTATGGAGGGTCTTACTACTCTGGCCCAGCAATGCTGGGGCATTCTGGGAGGAAAGAGTCTTTGTTTGGGAACTGTGAGGCACATTTAGATCTTTGGTACAGGGTACCAGTAAAAACTTCTAGTCATGGGTCCAGCCCTAAAACACACCCCTCCTTCTTCTCAAATGCCATTTAGGGATAGAAAATTGCCCACAGTTGAGAATGATTTTTCATGAGGGCATCATTTCAAGAAAAAGAATTAGAGACTTGTTTTTTCTTTTCATCACTCTATTTTCTAGTTGGGAATTTAGTTTGAACCATTTTACGCACTTAAAACATGATCACAAACTTTAAGAAATTGGCCAGGGTGAGGCCAACAGCTTTAGAGATATCTTAATTGGCATTCTTTATATTGTGGATTCCATGGTGTTAGAGGTCATTTGATAGAGAGCAAGTTGCAATACCACAGGGTTTTTTTCTGTCTTGATAGAAATTTTTATTAGAGAAAATACTCTGCTATCCAGAAGGATGTATTATACTGGCCTCTGCACAGCAAGCTCAGGTTCTAAATAAAACTTGATTTGTGCCAGTGGGGATTGCATCAGCTGGTCACACACACACACACACACACACACACACACACACACACACACCCTCTGGTGATTCTTACTTTCTGTCTTCTGTCATCATAGTGTTTATTGTAGCAACACCTGAAAATACTTCTAGAGGATTTGTTCTGGGTAGCACTCTTTGTTATAAGCTCCTCTCAGCTTCATGTATTTTCTGGGAAAGTCCACAGCCCCCATTCTCATTTTGGCCAGTAGCTCCCACCTGAGGCAGTTCCCAACATATCTGTGAAGTTAGTTAAACTAGTTTACTGATAGGTGTTTGTTGCCTTAATTCAGAGGTAAGAATACTGACTTGAAGGACTAAAAGTTTAATGAAGGGTCCTGAAGAACTTAAAAGTTTTTCCCAATGCCAGTTAGGTGAGGTGGCTCATACCTGTGATCCTAGCACTTTGGGAGGCCAAGGCAGGAGGTTTGCTTGAGCCCAGGAGTTTGAGGCCAGCCTGGGCAACATAGCAAGACCATGTCTCTACATAAAAAATGGTTTTTCCGATGTTAATGTTCAGCGGCTTGATATGTTTAATTTCTGTCCTTCTTGCTGTGTTCAGTACAAATTTAGTAAAGTGGCACCCCCCCCAGAGATTGTCAACAATGTAGCAGGTCCCAGGAGACAGAGCCTGGCTCCAGGCATTACCTGCCATGCCTCTTAGAAGCTTTCCTCTTCCAACCAGTGGCCTCCATCCTACCTCCTGCCCTCCCAGGATTCAGTTTTCTAAGTATAAAGCTGTTTGAAACCACATATGGTCAGAGGGGACCTTACCTTTGTCATCCACCCTAATTCTTCATTGAACAGATGGACAAACTGAGGCTAAGGGAAATTAGTGACTTGCCCGAGGTCACAATGCCAGCCAGGAGCAAAGCTGGGCTATGTGTCTCCTGACTCCCAGTTAAGTGCTCTCTCCATTGAGCCAAGATGCCTGGCATCAAATGACTGAGGCTTGACAGGGTTGCTGTGCCTAGAGATGACTTTCTGTACCGTATTTTCTTTGGCAAGATTTCAAGCTAAATATCTCTCTCAGTTCTAAAATATTTACAGCGAGTATCAGGGGTCTTTGGACACCATTGCTTCATTAAGTTTAGCAGCAGTAGCAGGGAGGATGGTGGGTCAAGTACAACTCACTCCTCTTCTGGGGAGATGTGGCCTCAGTGTGGGGGGGCCCAGTGACCCATTTGATGAAATGATATCAACTTCATTTGCAATTCTTGGAGTTTGTAATGGCCACGTGAATGATGAAGAAACACATATTTAATGAACAGATGTGATGTTCTAGATTCCATGTTGAGCATCACAGTGGCTAAAGCTGGGGTTTTGTAGACAGTCATATAGGTTCAAGTCCCAATTCAACTAGTTATTAGCTGTTAAATCTTGCACAAGTTATCTAACCTCTAGACTTTAGCTTACATAGCTGCAAAATGGAGCTGCTGCTGCTATTACCTACCTGTCAAGGTTGTTATTGAATGAAATAAGTTGATATTTATAAAGCACCAGAACAATGCCGTCTAAGCACTTACCAGGTGAATGCTATATAGTGATTGCTACATAGTAAGTGCTATATAGTGATTGCTGTTACTATGCAAATTAAAAATATATTCACATAAAACATTAGCATGTATTTTTACTAGGATGCAAAGATACAGATTACATATATTAGAATTGCTACCTACGAGGCTACATGGAAATTTTCTTTTTTTAAAAAAGCGGCCAGGTGCGGTGACTCACACCTGTAATCCCAGTACTTTGGGAGGCCGAGGTGGGCAGATCACCTGAGGTCAGGAGTTTGAGACCAGCCTGACCAACATGGTGAAATCCCATCTCTACTGAAAATACAAAATTAGCCAGGTGTGGCAGCGCATGCCTGTAATCCCAGTTACTTGGGAGGCTGAGGCCAAAGAATCACTTGAACCGGGGAGGTGGAGGTTGCAGCGAGTCGAGATTGTGCCACTGCACTCCAGCCTGGGCAATAAAACGAGACTCTGTCTCAGAAACAGCAACAACAACAACAACAACAACAACAACAGCAGCAACAAAGCAACCAGGCAAGCCATTCTAGAGCCCCTATTTTTAATCACAGTAGATACTGTTTTGTTATTATCCCAGTGAGAAGATGAATAAACTGAGGTTAAAATAGTATAAATCAAGGCATCAAACATTCATGAAGCGGCAGGAGAAGCACTTGGAAGATGGTTTCTGGTATCAGATGGGTAATTTTTAGGTCCTTCTTTTTCATCACTAAACTTCAAGATCTGCTGTCTGCCTAAAATTCACAATGTTTGAAGAGCCTGCTCAGATTCTGCTAGCCACACCAAGCTTTTGGAGAGACTGGAGTCAAGAGATGTGTTTTCTAATTGTAGGAAGTGTTGTCTCTAATGCTTGCAGTGAGCTTCACCAACAAGTTTTATACAAATAGATGGCAAGAGTGTAATGTGAGAAACGGAAATAAAACCAAAATACCCTAAAAGACAGGATGGGCTAAATAAATTATGCCTATCCATATAACAGAATATAGGTAGCCTATAATATCCTACTATGGAATATGACCTAGAAAAATATTCATGATATATTATTTTTTGAAAATATCATAATGTGGTATGTAGAATGTATGTGGTGTGCAGAATGTGTGTGTGTATACACACACATATACACATGTACATGTACAGATAAATGGTAAGTGGGATGTACATATCATAATGTTAACAGTAGTCATCTCGGGTGGGGTATTATGGAAGAGTCTTCCTTTTCTTTTCTTTCATCTATAGTTTGTAATTTTTCTAGAATAAACCCATATGATTTTTTTCAAAGGAAAAATAATGTATTAAAAATAGCAGGAGAGGCAGGTATAGTAAAGGCTGCTTTGCCTGTGCGTGGTGCTCCTCTTCTGCACTTCTATAATCAGCTTGGAAATAATCTTGTCTACTCCTGCCTGGCTGATGCAATGCTCCAACCTTTGTGCACAGGTGGCTGCTCTTGCACAAGGCCATTACAGCATGGATCCTATTGCACAATAATTGGGTACACAGTCAGCTACAAGCACTGACATAGAGCCTGGCACATGTCTGCAAACTCTACCCACATGCCAGGATATGTTTGACATGAATGAATTAATGAAGTGGTCTGGGGTCAACAGCTTGAATTTGTATACAGGCTCTGCCATTTATAGGCTAGGTGAGTCCCAGGCTCCTGATCTGTACTGCGGCAATAGTAATCATAACTTAAGAGACCTCCAATTGTGTTTTGAAAATGGCAAAGTGCTGGTCACAAGATGGCTGGGGGAGCCGAGGGAGAGTTTATTATTATTGCTCCATCTACTAACAAATTTACATCTCCCCATCCCTTATTTCCCCTTGGCTCCCTAAGGTATCATGGTTACCATAGCAGCCAGATGCTCATGATGCCTCCAGGGTGTGGCAAGGTGAAACTGAGCCAGTTTCCAAGTCCTCACCTCCCCATACTCTTTCCAGGCTGGGGTGAGATGGTCTGAAGCTCAACCTCTGATCAGATTCTCCACCCTGCCTTGGATCACTTAGACCCACAAACTCTGCCTCTGCAATCTCAGTTCAGGGCCTTGAAACACCTCTTCAGAGACTCCCTCCCCCCCAAGCTCTGTCTTCTGGCACCCTGCCTGGTTGCCGTGGAAACAGGTTCCACTGCGGACAAAGGAGGGAGCTGGGTCCTGCTTCCTCCTGGTCTTGTCGATGAGGATTTTTAGACCTTGGAGACTGCGCTGCCCTGCCCTGCACCTACCCTCACTCTCCGTGTTCTCACTAAGGTGGAAATTGCCCTCCCTCACTACTGACAAGACCATGTGTAAAAGCGTGACCACAGACGAGTGGAAGAAAGTCTTCTATGAGAAGATGGAGGAGGCAAAGCCGGCTGACAGCTGGGACCTCATCATAGACCCCAACCTCAAGCACAATGTGCTGAGCCCTGGTTGGAAGCAGTACGTGGAGTTGCATGCTTCAGGCAGGTGAGTAGCCCAGGAAGGTGGATCCCTGCAGGCCGCCTCTAAGTCCCTAGCTCTAGGGCACCTTCCAAGGAGAGGAAGATTACATAGGACCCATATGTTTAGCTTCAATCTCACTATTAGGCTGGCGTAGACTGGAAGCCAGAGAAAGAGTCCCTAACTGGGAACTAGGACACTTGAGTTGGATTTCACTTCTTCCACTGATCACCTGTGTTACTCTTCCTCTCTGCGTCACAATTTTTCCATCTGGAAAATAAAGACATAGAATATACTTATGAGTCCTACACACTGACATTTTACATATTTTCTATTTTAACAATCTCTTAAAAAATAGTTTAAAACCAGAGAAGAAGGGCTTGAGGCCCACTGAGGGTCAAGAGGTCTGTGCTCCGGTCCTGGGACCAGTTTAAATCTATTTAATTCAGCTTAATTTCATTTAAAATATTGAATACAAGGGATGTGCCAGAAACTGGCTCTACCGTTGGCTCCAGGGCCCTTGAGGAATTCGATTTTCTTCTTGGACCTGGCTTTCTCCATTTGCACAGTGAGAGGTCAGCCTGTGGTCCACAGAGCAGCAGGGTCAGCATCACCTGCAACTTGTTAGGAAAGCAGAATCGTGGGCCCCTTTTAGACCTGAATCAGAATCTGATTTCAAGAAGAGTTCTAGGTGATAAGTATGTAAAAACTATCTGAGATGATTTTCTAGCACTCTTGTTCACGGGTCCAGAGTGTAGGGGCTTACCTTTGGGACATAAGATGGGGAGGCTGAGTGGTGCAGCCTGGAAGTCAGAAGCAAGGCCTTCCTGCCTGCCCTGATTCAGCCAATTCACTTCAATTCAGGAAACATTACTGGGCACCTGTTATGTGCTGGGCGCCGTCTCTGCCTCTAGCTGTGTGTATGTGGATGCCTCTCTCACTCTCTTTTTCTCAGCATAAAACAAAAGATTAATTAGGTAATTTCCAGGTCCCTCCAGTTACATTTTTCAATCCAGGTTTTGTAGTCTGGTCTGAGAGGAGGAAACAGTCCCCAAAAGATGTGAGTGAACAAGAAGAGAATGAAAATGTGAAGCTCCTAGACTGGCTGACAGGAGGGGTGTCAAGGGCTGGACACTTACAGGCAGGACTCAGGAGCTTCTCGAAGACCTGGGAGTCTGTGGGGGCTGAGTGGGGAGGACTTGTGGCTGCCCCAGACCTGGGTGGGGACCTGTAATCCCCAGCTGGCCCCAGTCATGCCTGGGAGACTACAGGCCTTGGGGCTCTGGGCACAGACCGCCTCCACCATCAGGCCTTGTGATGCATTAACCCTGGCACTGGCCTGGACGCTGATAGCTAGTAATGGTGTCATTTTCTCCTGATTTGGATCTAGCCTGTTCACAGTCACGTGTTAACAGACAGAAATGTGCAGATGGATTATGTGTTTCTTATCTGGTGTGAGCAGGAAGGACTCACCTAGTGCACCATGGGCATTTTGCAGATGAGGAATAAGAATGAGGCCCAGCGCTGGGGTGGAGGGAGTTAGGCCTCTGGAAAGCACTGAGGAGGTAGAGCACTGCTGGATGCCAGGTGACATCCTGAGGAACCTGTTCTAGTCCTAGGGGCACTCACAAGGCTGAGTGGCTTCCTGGGGAAAGCTAATGAACCCAGGGCACCGGCAACACACTTCCCCCACCTCCAGGCTCTGCTGAGCCCCCATGTCCCCTCACCCCATTCCTAGGGCTGTTTCCACCACCTCCGCCCGTCTTCTATTCCTCCCTCTCCTCCCGTCTCCGCAGGTTCCACTGTTCCTGGTGCTGGCACACCTGGCAGTCACCCCACTTGGTCATCCTCTTCCACATGTTCTTGGACCGCGCCCAGCGGGCGGGCTCGGTGCGCATGCGCGTCTTCAAGCAGCTGTGCTATGAGTGCGGCTCGGCGCGGCTGGACGAGTCCAGCATGCTGGAGGAGAACATCGAGGGCCTGGTGGACAACCTCATCACCAGCCTGCGCGAGCAGTGCTACGGCGAGCGCGGCGGCCAGTACCGCATCCACGTGGCCAGCCGCCAGGACAACCGGCGTCACCGCGGAGAGTTCTGCGAGGCCTGCCAGGAGGGCATCGTGCACTGGAAGCCCAGCGAGAAGCTGCTGGAGGAGGAGGCGACCACCTACACCTTCTCCCGGGCGCCCAGCCCCACCAAGCCTCAGGACGAGACGGGCTCAGGCTGGAACTTCTGCTCTATCCCCTGGTGCTTGTTTTGGGCCACGGTCCTGCTGCTGATCATCTACCTGCAGTTCTCCTTCCGTAGCTCCGTCTAAGATTCCCTGGGTGGGCCCAGAGCCTGTCGAGGGTGCCAGTCAGCTGATGGGAGGGTAGAGGAGAGACNGTTCTTGGACCGCGCCCAGCGGGCGGGCTCGGTGCGCATGCGCGTCTTCAAGCAGCTGTGCTATGAGTGCGGCTCGACGCGGCTGGACGAGTCCAGCATGCTGGAGGAGAACATCGAGGGCCTGGTGGACAACCTCATCACCAGCCTGCGCGAGCAGTGCTACGGCGAGCGCGGCGGCCAGTACCGCATCCACGTGGCCAGCCGCCAGGACAACCGGCGTCACCGCGGAGAGTTCTGCGAGGCCTGCCAGGAGGGCATCGTGCACTGGAAGCCCAGCGAGAAGCTGCTGGAGGAGGAGGCGACCACCTACACCTTCTCCCGGGCGCCCAGCCCCACCAAGCCTCAGGACGAGACGGGCTCAGGCTGGAACTTCTGCTCTATCCCCTGGTGCTTGTTTTGGGCCACGGTCCTGCTGCTGATCATCTACCTGCAGTTCTCCTTCCGTAGCTCCGTCTAAGATTCCCTGGGTGGGCCCAGAGCCTGTCGAGGGTGCCAGTCAGCTGATGGGAGGGTAGAGGAGAGACCTGGGTTGGGAATAGTGTCAACTTCTAGCGCTGGTGATGCCACTGACTCAGTGGGGATCTTGTACAAATTATACAGTTTTTCCACCTATAAAACTTAGGGTTTGGGCAAGGTCATTGGTTTATCATAGTGAAACCCAGGACCCCAAAGTTCTGCGTAGGTGCCTCAGGGACTTTTGGATTTGGAAAGTAGGCTAAGCTAGTGGGTGTCTCCAACTCCTGGTCTAACCACCCATCCTCCAACTCCTGCCTCCTCCTCTTGCTTCGATCATATCAGCTTTACTTTAGATGGGGTTCCATTTAAAATTTTTGTAAAAAAAAAAAAAAAAAAGGTTTAACTACTTTTAAAAAGTTTGAAAATTAGAGGACTGGGTGATCTCAAAAGGGCTTTCCACAGTAATGAGCTCGACCTTGCTCTTGTTAGTCCCTCACCCCGCACCTCATGATCTCCCACATTCTCTAGCTGCAGCCTTAAATTAGCTTCTTTGCCCACCCTGTGAACCTCATCCATGATTCTGCCTTCACCATGCAGCAGAGGTTTCCCTTGAAGTGCGCGAGGTGGGAGATCAGGCTGTTCCTTCGCTGCTGGGTACACAGGATCTCTTGCTTTTGTTTCTCAGATTCCAGCTTCTTTCCACTCAGGGCAGATTCTGCCTGCCTGAAAGATGGTAGTTGGGGTGGTGTCTCATAGAGCTAGGCTTCTTACCCACTGCGTATGAACTGGCAGAGAATTTAGGGGAGATTTAGAAGACAGAGTTTTAGAAGCAAAGCACAAAATCTCTGGGAAGCATTAGAGTGGAGGGTCTTCAGAGTTCAGGGACCAAGTCTAGCGGATTCTCAGCTGATGGCCAAAATACAGGAGCAGGGGCCTGGCCTCCTGGGTTCTTTGCTGAAATTATAGTTGAATGGCTTTCCCACATTGGCCAAGCATGAGGCCTCTTGCCAAAGATCAGCTGTCCCCCTAAAGCCACAGGGATGGGGTATCTTCAGCAAGAGAGAGGGTGTTAAAGATGTAAAATGCTTTGTCCATGGGAAAGTGCACAGATATATGAGAGAACCTTACAAGGCTCTAAAATGAGATGTGATATGGCTTGAAATGGGAGGAAAGAAGATTTCTGACAGTGGGGGTCTGGAATGGAATTGGTAGGGAGAGGCAGCAGGCTGCATTTTTGAGGGGCCTCATTTATCCCATTTCTGTTAATAACTTGACTCCCTCTCCTCCTTCCCTGCACTTTTGAGGGGCCTCATTTACCCTACCTCTGTTAAAACTTTTAAAACCTTTTAAAACTTTTAAAACCTTTTACTCTCCTCTTTACTAGAAAGTCACCATCATCTGTAGTGATGGAGGAAGGCGGTTCACTTATATAAAGATGGGACACTTTAATAAAGACAATATATCTTCAAAAAGGCCTAGTAGTCATTAATGTGTGTTTGAGATTCCCCCACTGTCCCTGATCTGTAATGAGCTGTTGGTCCCCTCCATCCTGCCACCCTGTCTCCCCTTTTCTCCTTTCTGCCCCCCCTCCCCCCACCACCACATGAGGCTCTGTCTAGCTCCAGTTCTGGGCCAGTCTTGTCCACAGTCAGGAGGGATGGAGGGTAGTCATTCAGGGAATCAGCGCAAGGTCAGTTTTACTCCTATCCTGGCTCAAATGCAAGTAAGCAGCGGTGGCTTCCTTTACTTCATTCACAGAGTACTTATTTCTTCATCTAGTCTGCATATTCTGAACACTTGCTATCTAGCAAGTCCTGATTTACTTGCTAGACAGTAAGTGTTCAGAATATGCGGACTAGACGAGGAAACAAATACTGTGAGTGCAGCGGAATACAGGGTGTGTTCTCTGGTTTCTCACACATCTCTGCTTGCTACAGAAGTTTTCAGCCCGAGCTGTACTTCAGAAATTCTGGGGAGATTTTAAAGAAATATAAGTACTTAGCCTCTACCCCAGACCAATGGGATCAAAATTTGGGGGGAGTGGGACCTGAGCATCTGAATTAGAATAAAACACCCAGGTGATCGACCTGTACTGCCTGGTCTAATGCTTTCTAACTGAGGGGTAGACTTCCTTTTGCACCTAGTTTTATGAAAACTGAGCCCTGAGATCTTTCTTGATGACTTGCCCTGGATTCTTTAGGACTGGGGCTCAGCTTCCCTTTCTCTAGCTGCCCTACTCCCTCCCCAACCTGTGCTCTGGGGATTTCACCCTCCTCACACTCCCTTGCTCCTGCAGGTTTGCTGCTACAATGGCTGTGTTCTGCTCTGCGAGTCTTTGTCACTGAGCTCTAACATCCTTGCTGGGACATTCATCAAACTTGTTATAATTACTCATCCCTGCTAGGATGTAAGTTCCAAGAAGCATAGGCTCCATGGATTTCATTCACCTCTATTGAATGCATAACAAATGTTCAATAAAAATGTATTGAAGGAATAAATGAACCAATAAGCTGAGTCATCTCCAGCCATATCCTCACCTCTCTAGCATATTACGCTTGTGACAGTATTCGGAGTCTCCTTCTCACTTTACCACTCATTCTTTCTAGGTCTTGCACTTATATATCCCAAAGCAAATCAGTTTAAATTAAGGTACTTGAAGTGGGAACAGCGTTTTGTTTTTGTTTTGTTTTAAGATGATAGCATGGGGTCAGGTGAAGGACCCTGAGCCTTGCATTGGGAACTGTGGGTCCTCGTTTGATTTTAACTGGGTTCTGCTGGGACTTTAGGTGGGGGGTCATTATTCTCTCTGGGTCTCTGGATCTTAGAGGCTCTTATGATAGGAAGCATTCTGAAGTCTGTCTTTGTGCCATCCTGTTTAGCCCACATAAAGCATTTTCACACACTTTCCAATGACAAGTTCTCCAGCCTGTATTTGAGCACCCCCAGTGACAGGAGATCATTACCACCTAAGGCAGCTCATGCCATCTTTGGATAGTTCTGCCTTTTAAAGAAGACTTTTTCCTTTCAAGCCTCCCTCAAAAGGGTTTGAATTTTTTTTCACTTTCTAGTTCTAGTTCTGGTTCTTACAAGCAGGATCCCACAGGGGAGGATGTTTCACATTCCCCATGCAGATCTCTTCTCAGCACTGCAGCCAGGGCAATCCTTTTAACCTAAGTCAGATCCTGCCATTCTTGTGCTCCCTTTTTTGTTCTGTAAAAGCCAAGTCCTGCAAAGCTAAACATGATGTGGCTTCAGCCACATTACTGACATCTTCTAGTACTCTTTGCCCTCATTTCTGTAGCTACCCTGGTTTCTTTGCTGTTCCCCAAATACATAGGCATGTACCTGCCTAGGACCTTATTCTACCTGTTCCCTCTGCCTGGAATGGTCTTTCCCAAGAAATTCACTTGCCTCACTGTCTGACCTCCCTCAAGTGTTGGCTCAAGTCTCATCTTAGATGCTCTTCTCAGGCCTTCTACTTCATGCTGTCACCTGTTCCCCCACCCCACCCTCTCGCTCCTGATTTGCCTTGCGCTTACCTTAGCCTGTGTTTCTAGAAAGCAGAAGTCAAGGCAGAGGTTTATATGATAGTACTTGACTGAGGAGTGTGACCTCAGAAAACTGGAGTTAAGATAGGGGGAGCACAGCAAAGCAGGAGGGAAATCCAATGGAAGGAGGCCTTGTCAAGTTGGCCATCTCCACTGGTGAAGGGTGTTTCAGTCCCACAGAGCCATCTGAGAAGCCGAATGAAATGCATCTCCAGATCACTTGGGGGTAAAGGGGTGTCTGTCCCCTGGCTCCTGTCTTCCAATGGCTGAAGGTTGCCCCATAGGATGTTAACTTCCCTCCACTCTGGGTTGTGGTACACTAGCTGAATGAAAGCATGAATGAATACGTGCTGAAAGGGTGTCAGAAAACAAGGTTAGTGTCCTTGCTCTGACTTTCTCAAGGTCAAAGTTCCAGTTTCTGATTTTTGCAGTCCTGTTCTGGTTGTGTTTCTTTCTGAGGGTGCAGCATCTGCTCCATATCCTTTAAAAATAGCACTCTGACTTCCTTTTCCAGGAATTACCTATTCCCCATACAATATAACATGGTAGGATATCAAGGAACTCTGCACCTCCCCTCAACTCCCAAGCAAGAAGCACATGGCCTAAGAGAAGTTGGTTGGAATTTCAATGATGAGCAAAGCGATAAAACAGTAAAAACAGATGGAGCCTATCAATTCCAGTGGTGGCCCCTGGCATGACTGCAAATTGTTTCTGCTATTCGTATCCCCAGCATGGCCAAATTTTGTCCTTTGCTGCGACTTGTTCTCCACTCTTCTTTTTGATTCTGTGAACTTTCTCCATAGCTTTTCAATACTTGCCCTTTTATGCTTAAATCAGCTGCCATCTCTGTGTGTTTCAACCAAAGGACTCTGACTGATACACCAGGTCTTCTCCATTGGGTCAGCTCTGATGATGAACGCTCAGACCAGAGCTCCATCTGCCCTCTCCCTGGACCTCCAACTTTTCTGTTCTCTGTACAGAAGCACCTGCCTCAACCCCACACATGCCCTCCAAATCCTGCCTTTTCTTTTCTTTTCTTTCTTTTTTTCTTTTTTTTTGAGATGGAGTTTCGCTCTTTCACCCAGGCTGGGGTGAAGTGGTGTGATCTTGGCTCACTGCAACCTCCGACTCCCGGGTTCAAGCAATTCTCCTGCCTCAGCCTCCCGAGTAGCTGGGATTATAGGTGCCCACCACCACTCCCAGCTAATTTTTGTATATTTAGTAGAGACAGGGTTTTGCCATGTTGGCCAGGCTGGTCTCAAACTCCTGATTTTGGGTGATTCACCTGCTTTAGCTGCTCAAAGTGCTAGGATTACAGGCATGAGCCACTGCGCCTAGCCAAATCCTGCCTTTTCTCCTTCCATTTACAATAAAATGTTTCAAGGACTGTTCATAGGCTGCCTCCATGTTTACACTTCCAGTTAATTCTGCAGGCTAGCATTCACCCCATAGTGTTGCAGAAATTGTCCTCATCCAGCTCACCAGCAGGCATCTTATGGCTACATACAATCAACACGTTTAAACCTTATTTTTCTTGACCTCTCACAGGAGTTCAACACTACTAACCATCTCCAAACACTTGCTTTATTTGGTTTCAGGGACATGCACCCTCCTGATTTACCTTCAGTTTTTCTGTCTCCTTCCTCTCTTCTTCACAGGTTTCTCTGTCTCTACCTGCCTCCTGAATGTTGATATTCTTTAAGCTTCAATTCCAAGTCTTAGTCTCTTTGATCCTCTCATATTTGTCCATGTCCTCTGGCTGATTGAATCTATTCTGAGTGTTCTTTAATATCTGTATGCTAATGACTCACATATACATCTCAAGGCATGAATTTTCTCCTGGACTTCTTACATTTATGTTCTCCTTGACATCTCTGTTTGACTGTTTCACAGGCGTTTCAATGTTAACATGTCCTAACTGATTCTAAAATATGTTTTCCCTCCGGTTTTCCATAAAATTTTTTATTTTAACCAATTTTAATTGCACAATTCAGTGACATGAAGTACATTCACATTGCTGTGTAGCCATCACTGCTGTTTATCTCCAGAATCTTTTCATCAGCCCAAACTGAAACTGTCAAATCTATTTCACAGCCCCACGACAACCACCATTCAACTTTCTGTCTATGAATTTGACTATTTTACCTGGTTTACTTTAATATATAGAGAGTCATTTCTTTTCTTCCCCTCATATTTATTTCAAGCAATCACTTCATGTTTCCGGTAGCATAGTAGCCACAATATTTGTCCTTCTGCATCTGGCTTATTTCATTTAGCATAATATTTTCAAGATACGTAATATTAAAGCATTTATCACAATTTCCTTCCTTTTTAAGGTTGAATTGTATTTCCTTGAATGTATATACCACATTTTGCTTATTTATTTTGTCTTAGTCCATTTTCTGTTGCTTACAACAGAATACCTGAAACTGTGTAATTTATAAAGCAAAGAAATATATTTTTTACAATTATGCAGGCTCAGGAGTCTAAGGATGAGGGGCTGCATCTAGCGAGGGCCTTCTTGCTGGTGGGCACTCTGTGATCACAAGGTGGCATCACATGGCAAGGGGACTTAGCATGCTAATGTGCTCACTCAGGTCTTTCTTCTTTTTCTTATAAAGCCACCAGTTCTCCTTCCATGATAACTCATTAATCCATTAACCTATTAATCCAAGAATGGATTGCTCCATTTGTGAGGCAAAGCCTTCACGATCTGATCACCTTTTATAAGCCTCACCTTTCAGTACTGCCACATTGGGGATTAAGTTGCAATATGAGGTTTTGAGGGGACACTCAAACCATAGCATTCTCTCCTAGCCCCCCAAAACTCATGTCCTTCCCACATACAAAGACATACATTCCATCTGCATAGCTCTTAACTTGGTCCAGCAGCAACTTAAAGGTTCAAAGTCCTAAGTCTTACATATGAGCCTGTGAAATCAAAACAAAATATCTACTTCTAATATACAATGGTGGGACAAGCATAGGGTACACATTCCTATTCCAAAAGGGAGAAACAGAAAAGAAAGAAGCAGTAACAGGCTCTAAGCAACTCAGAAACCCAAGAAAGCAGACACTGGGTCTTACGATTCCAGAATGGTCTCCTTTGACTTAATTTCTGGCATCCTCTACACACTGGTGTGGGGGTTGGGCCCCACAAGCCTTGGGCAGCTCTGCCTCTGAAGCTTGACTGGGGTCCGTCCACCCAGCTCTTCTAGGCTGGCATTACATATTGAAAGCTCTGGGGTCTTGGCGGAATTCCATTCCCAGAGCTCCATGAGGCATTGACCTACTGAAGATCTTCTGCAGCAGCTCTGACCTTATATTTCTGCTTGGCATTGCTCTAGTAGAGGTTCTCTGTGGTGGCTCTACTGTCACAACAAGTCTCTGTGCTGTCAGGTTATCAATGACATTTTCTGAAACTTAGATGAAGGCTTAATAAGGCTTCATAGCTCTTGCTTCTTGCAAGTCAGCGGAATTAGCACGATGTGGATGCTTCCAAGGTTTATGACTCACCTTCCAGATCTGCAGCATGAGCCACACCTTGGCCTGCTTCAGTTCTGGCTAGGGTGGCCTCAGAGAACTGTGCCAGGGCACAGAGTCTGGAGGTGGTCTTGGATAGTAAGCCCATAGAAAGTGCCTGGGCTCACTCCCTGAAACCATTCTGTCCTCCTAGGCCTCTGGATCTGTGATAAGAGGGGCAGCCTCGAAGATCTCTAAAACGCCTTTGAGATCTTTCTTCCATTGTCTTGAGGAATAGCACCTGGCTCCCTTCTAGCCATGCTAATCTCTTTAGCAAATGGCCACTGGGCTACATCCTTGCTTTTTCACTCTCTACACAGCTGGGCTGAGACATTTTCAAATCTTTCCACTCTGCTTTCCTTTTAATTATAAATTCTTTCAATTATTTTTTTGTTCCTCAGCCTCAGTGTAAGCTGCCAAAAGTAACCATGCAGCTGCTTGCTTTGCTTAGAAATTTATTCTGCCAGATACCTTAGCTCATCACTCCCAAATTTGGCCTTCCACAGAGTTCTTGAGTGTGGACACAGTTCAGCCAAGTTCTTTGCAAATTTATAACAAACATGGCTTTTATTCCAGTTTCTAATACCTTGTTCCTCAGTTCTATTTGAAACCTCATCAGAATGGCCTTTATTGTTCATATTTCCATCAGCACTCTGGTCATGACCACTTAACCAATCTCTAAAGAGTTTCAAACTTTCCCTAGTCTTTTTGTCTTCTAAGCCTTCATCAGAATCTAGGCATTTCTTAGACTGCTCCTCCAAATTCTTTCAGCCTCTGCCCATTACATGATTCTAAAGCCAATTCTACATTTTCAGGTATTCATTACCAGCAGCACCCCACTCCTTGGTACCAATTTTCTGTCTTAGTCTGTTTTCTGTTGTTTCTAACAGGATACCTAAAACTCCATTCATCCATTGAAAAACATTTGAATTGTTTCTACCTTTTGCCTATTGTGAATAATGCTTTCACAAACATTAGTGGACAAGGATTCATCCGTTTGAATTCTTGCTTTCAATTCTTTAGGTAATTTTGTTGTTGTTCAAAATGGGGCATTTGGAATACAGCCACCTCCTCCAGTCTTTGCAGACTGGCTTTGTGCCAGAGAAGCTCTTCACTAATTAGCTGGGCATGTCCTGTACCTAGGGATCAGCTAGAGGTGAAAGCTTGAAGTCTTTTCAGTTCTTTTTTGAGCATGCATCTTGCCTGGGCCTATGGCTTTTTCAATTTCCCAGTATACAGGGCTGCTTTTGAATGTCTTCATTTCCCAGAGTCTCACTCCAGCTTCTCCTCTGGGTCTTAGATGATCTATTGTGTAGCTCCATGTGTAATGTCTCGCCACGGGTGTCTGTGGGTCTGCAGTTTCTCTGAAGCTTTCTAAAGCAGACTCCCATGCCTGTGACCCTAGGTTAAAGAGAGAGATCAGCCCTCCAGGCAGCCCCACAAAGATGTTAAAACATTGCAAATAAGGTCTGATCTGCTCCTTCTGTTCTGAGGGAGGAAATTGGGCATGGGCTGCTGCCTCTCCCCTGTGCCACACCAGGGAAAGGGTGCGTCAAGGGTGAGTAGAAACATCAGGAATTTCCTGATGTTTCAAATGTGGCTTTTTCTTGACTGAGTATTCACTTCTTTGCTGTGGACCTTTTGCCATTTTCCAACACTCCTATAAAGTTAATTTCATTGAGTTTCTGGTTGTTGTAATGTTTCTAGAGGGGAACATGGGTTTGGATCTGCCTCGTCTGCCATTTCACTGCAACACACTCAACTGTTCTCCCTGTTCTTGCCTTCCTACAACCCAGCCTCCACACAGGGCCATAATGACACCTCACACATGCTGTTCCATCTGTTCCTCTTGTCTCTTTGCCAGGCTAATTCCAACTCATTCTGTTTGTAGCCTACACTCTTTCCTCTTCATTTTATCCATTTGAGAATAGATTAGATGCTCCTGCTAAGAACACGTATATTTCTCTCTGCTTTCCATTTCATAGGCTCTCCTTCCAACTGTAAGACTTTATGATTCTCCAAGTCTACTTAGGGAAGCGAGTATTTATGGAGTCATGGGATGTTAGAATTGGAAGAACCATTAGAGACTCAATCGCTTCATTTCAAAAATGACAAAATGTGATGAGAGGGTGGAGTAACTAACCCCAGGGCCTACTGTCAGGCGACGGTAGAGCGAAGCATCCAAGTCTCACCTAGTTTTAGTCCAGAACTGTTTCCCAAGACTCTTCCTGATCTGCTAGGAAGATGTTTCAATCTAAGGAGGCCTCACCTGCCTCTCTTATTGCCTCTTATACTTGCTACATATGGGGAATTCTAGGTTTGCTCATGGGCTTTGCTCCTGTCTTGGCAAAGATTCCTCTGTGATGGTTCTTTCTTTGCACACATTGCCACATGCCACATAATGAACTTGTTAGATGTATCTTATGTGTTATAAATAAACTCCTCAGGGAAATTCCTGGATCCTGGGCCTCTCCCACTGGAGCTTTTGTTTGCTTGTCTTGATGTTCAAGCCAGGAATAGAACTACAGGCACTGAATTATCGTTCTAGAGGCTGAAATTCCTGGTGTAGGGTTGAGAAAAATTGTTGCCTTTATTGCTTTCCTCATGCCCATCTGGACAGAGACCAGCTCAATGAGAGGATTCTTCCTGGGGATCAGGAGCCCTGAGAACTGAGAGGCCTGCCAAGTAAGGAATATGTCCAACATAGTAAGTCCATAGACTATCAGAGCTATATGACAAATTAGAAATGCTTTGAGCTAGGGCCCTTATTTTGCAGATGGGAAACTGAGGCCCAGAGGAATAGGAAACTTGACCAGCATTGTATATCATGGGGTAATAGAAGATCATGAAATTTAGGGTCAGAAAACACTTGAGTGCTGGTTCTGCTACTTACCAGCTCTGTAACCTTAAGTAAGCCTCATTTTCCTCCTCATCAAAATGCAAATAATACTATCTGCCTTGGAGGGCTATTGCCAGGAATAAAGAATACCCTGTCTGTGATAAAGCCCGCTATAGGGCACATGCTCACTGAATGTTTATGCTCTTCTTTCATCCTCTTTCCCTTTTAATTTGCATCTTCCTCTTTGAGTCCTGAAAGGCTCTTTCTTCTCTGTGATTTCAGTTAAGCTTGCTTGGTAAATACTTAAAAAACAAAAAAAAAAAAAAAAAAAAAAAAGGGCAAGGGTTAACTTTGCAGCTTGGAACGGGTTTATTTTAATATATGTAGAGTTTTTTATTTTCTTCCCTCATATTTATTTCAAAGCAATGATTTCATTTTTCCAGAAGCACATGACCACTCTTCATTCTTCAAAGATAGCTATTTAAAAAAAAATATCTTTAAACAGAAAACACCAGTGATTTTCTGGGCTCCATTCCCATTGGCTGCAATACCCCAGAGGAATTTAGTTTTTTTGTCAAGTCCCATTCTGGTTCTCTGTGGGACTCCCAGCTAAGGAATTTCCTTTGGAGTTGTTTTTGGCATTGCCTGGGTACTGCCACATGCACCAGGGAAATGAAATCTGCCTCTTGTATGACTCTGCATTTACAGAGGCCTGTGGAGGTGGTTGTGTTAGTGGTTGTGGTATAGAAGAGCTCATTGGCCTGGGAGTCCACAGCCTTGGTTTTCAGACCTGGTTTAACCATGATCTAGGCTGCTGGCCTTCAGTCACGTGGTCTTTCCTCTCCCCTGGATATCCGTTTCCTTATTTGTAAAGCAAACAGATAAAGTGCCCTGAAGGGTCTCTGCCAGCTTTGGCCTTAATCACAAACTGCTACTTAGCCCTATTTTGGGGGAGGAGAGGAATTTGAAATGGTTTCCTAACCCTGACCCTTCCAACAGGTCATCTGGTTGTTACCCAGGATTTCGGTCTGCCTGGATTGGTTTGGTGTTTGACCCTCTTGTCTGAAACCTTATAGCGTCTTTCTTTCCTTTCCTATCTGGAAACAAACATATCTCTTACTCTCTGACTTTGCTCTAAAGGAATTCAAGTTTTTAAAGGCAGCTACCTTGAGAGGTGTTGTCTTATACAAGGGTGGTAGTGACGGAATTTCAGTCTTTCTTATCCTTTCACTGCTTTTAAAACAAGCCCCAAAATCCTACATCACCATCTTAATAGGGTCATAGTGATATTTACAGAATGTAATAAAATATTCCGTATTTTCAAGATTCATTCACTTGATGAATGTTTATTGAGTGCATATTATGTATTTTTGCGTATTATTACGTATGTATTGAGTGCGTATTAGGTATTTTTCTAGACACTTGGGGATATGGCAGAGAGAAGAGCTACTAAATTGCTGTTATTGTGGATAGAAGAGCTAGACAACACACAATATAAGTTGAGATGTGTGGTATATTAGACAGGGTTACATACTAAGAAGAAGAACAAAGTAGGCAAGGGAGATAGGAAGGGTAGGGAATGAAGTTACAATCTAAATTGGGTAGTGAGGGAAGGCCTTACTAAGAAGATGACACTGGGGAAAAAAATAAAAGATGAAGGAAATGAATAAGAGGAATGGTATGTGGCAAGGCCCTGAGGCAGCAGCACCCTGAATGTTCACACATGAGGAGGCTAATGTGTGCAGTTAGGACCAGAGTGGTAAGGGGGATCAGGTCATTGTCAGAACTTTGTTTTTGAATCTGAATTAGACAGGAAGCCACTGGAGAAGTTGAGTGGCAGGGTGATGTCACCCAATTTACTGTCACCAAGTTGATAATAGACCATAGAGATACAAGAATGAAAGAGGAAATATTAGCCAGAAGGCTCCAGCAGTACTCCTTGAAAGAGGTGGTAGTGGCCTGTTCCAGGGTAGTAGCGGCTGTGGTTGAGTCTGGATAAACTTTAAAGGTGGAGCTGAGAGGATCTGCTGGTGACTCAGATGTGCAGGATGAGAGAGAGAGAGAGGAGTCAAAGACGCCCCAGGATTTTTGGCCCGTGCAACTGGAAGAATGGAGTGTCTACTTTCTGAGATGAGGAAGGCTGTGGGGGACAAATTTTGGGCAATATGAGGAGCTCAGTTTTGGACGTGGGCACTCTGTTAGACATTAAACACGAGAAATGCCAAGGTGGCAGTTGAAATATCACGCCTGTAGTTGAGAGGAGGTGCCCAAGCTAGAGATGAAATTGGAGAGCCATCAGCATTTAGGTGGTTTTAAATGTCATAAGCCTAGATGAGATTCTTCAGGGAGTGAGGGTAGAGAGTAAAGAAAAGAGGCCAAAGAGCTGAGCCCAGGGAATTCCCATGTAGAGAGGTTGGAAAAATAAGGAGAAACCAACAGGGAGACTGTGGGGACTGAGACACACAGAGCAGGATTCCCTGGGGCTTTCAGAGCCTTGCGAGCAGAGTGAGGACTGGAATCCAGGCCTTCACGGCCAGGTTCAGAGCTCTGTCTACTGGCCCAAGGCTCCTTCTCTCTCATGGCACCAACTACTTCTCGTATTGGAATCCTGCTGATGTCCCTTGCATGGGACACATCGTTTCATCGAATCTGAGCAGGAGGTGGATTTTTGTCTCTATTTTTTTTTCAGTGCACTTGAAGTACTTCATAATTTTAAAATGCACTCAAATGAAAAGACTTGGTGGGAGGCCCAGACTGCTATCATGGATTTGGGCATCAGACATGCAGACTCAGACCAAACGGAGACGTTGTCAGAGTTGTTAAAAGAAGGATTCTGTTGTCTTGGATCCCATTGGCAGGCCTGGGCCACATGTGAGCATTTAACTGGCATAGATTAAATAAGCCAGATGGTCCCAGGCGATGGGCAAGATGGGATAACGTCACAGGACAAATAGCCCAAGGGAAGAAGAGAGTCCTCCTCACTTTCAAACTAGGTCAGCATCTTCTGAGACCACGGGCCTGGTCTACATCTACACTGTGACCTTCGGATCCCCAGGCTTGCTCTGGTTGGTGGGGTACCATAACCTCTTACTTTGCAGAGGTCTCCATTGGGACTGAAAGATGCTGGCGGGGAAGACATGTTTTTGCCCATGCTGATCTGTTTGTCATTCAGGCACTCATCCTGGGTGCCATCCAGGCCCGACACACTTTCCCATTGTCATCACACTGCTTTATCCTAATACCCCATTCCTCACAGAAGACTCCCTTGGAGGCTTTGTGATCTGCCTAGGTGTTGAAATGGTCCTGGTTCTTTTTCTTATTATCAGAAGCTCATTGCTAGGAATTAAGCTTGTGTTTCTGCATCCAAATGACATTTTTCTTTTCTTCTTGGAAAAAAAAAAAAAATGGCAACACAGGAAATTGTTGCAAAGGCACGTTTGTCTCCTTCCCTCAAGTTCAGAGAACCCATGGCTTCCTTTCTATGGACAAGTGCTGGTACCAGTGGGTCACAGAAAGACCAGGACCTGGAAAACCATTTCTGCTTTTGGGTTTTGGTTTCTGCCCTCTTTTCTCTCTACTTCTCTACTAATTCACTGCAAAGTGCTAACAGAGGTTGGGAGTCTGTTAAAAGTGACTTCTCTAGGCCCAGCCCTAGCTGGGCCTAGAATCTCCAGAAGGAGATTCCTCTCCTCCCTGTAAGCTGGCCTGCCTCATTCAGGACCATTAAGTCTCTTGTTTAATGTATTGTAGCCATCGTGAGTCTCCCTCAGTTGACTGCATTTAATGCCTCATTCGAAAGGGAAAACTGATCACATCTCTCTTTGGTTTAAAATCCTTAGATGGTTCCCTATTCCCAAAAGCAAGCTGTGTATTCCAGGCTTTTTATAATCCTGCACACAGAGATCTTCCCAAATGGTGTGATGTTTTTTCTCCCAAACTGTCTGTCTCTCTAGGGACCATATCACTCAGTTTACCCCAAAGCCCGGAGTCCTTTCATATCTCTGCTTTCTCATATGCTACTCCCCGGTGCCTGGGATGCTCCTCCTCTTCTTTGGTTTACTACTGCAAGGTAAAACAGCACTGTTCTTTCCAGAAAACACTAGTGCAGAAAGGTCTTAGCAATGGTATTGCTACTGAGAGTCACAAAATAGTTTTGGATCATGGGCTACAATACCAGGGAATCTACCTCATCTCTGTATCTTGCCAGCTGAGTGACCTAAGTCAGAGGTTGCACACTGGCGGGATAGCCTAGAATAATGACTCTCAAATTGGATGTCCATTAGAATTACCTGTGGATCCTTAAAAATCCCAGTGCTCAGGGCTTACTCTAGGTTGATTATATTTGGATATCTGTGGTTGAGACGCAGACATTGGCGTTTCTTTAAACTCCCCAGGAAATGCCTGTGTGTAGCCTCGATTGAGAACCACTGCTGTGCAAGTTAAGGGATTGGGCTCCGGAGTCCATCAGAACTGGTTTCAAATCCTGGTTCCTCTACACCCTAGTTGAGACATCTTGGTTCAAATTTTTTTTTTTTTTTTTTTGATACATAGTCTTGCTCTGTTGTCTAGGCTGGAGTGCAGTGGCGTGATCTCGGCTCACTGCAAGGTCCGCCTACCAGGTTAAAGTGATTCTCCTGCCCCAGCCTCCCAAGTAGCTGGGATTACAGGTGCCCACCACCACGCCTGGCTAATTTTTGTATTTTTAGTATGTATAGGGTTTCACAGGTTAGTCAGGCTGGTCTTGAACTCCTGACCTCAAGTGACCTGCCTGCCTCGGCAGCCTCCCAAAGTGCTGGGATTACAGGCGTGAGCCACCGTGCCTGGTCTACTCTTCTTATAAGGACACCAGTCCTACAGGATTAATTAAGGGCCCACTCTACTCTAGTATGACATTTTCTTAACTAATTATGTCTGCAATTATCCTAGTTCCAAATAAGTTCACATTCGAAGGTAGTGAGGGCTGGGACTTCAACGTATCTTTCTCATTTTGGCTCCTCTTGGCTGTGACAGTTTCTTAGAATGTCCTCGTTTTTGATGACCTTAACAGTTTTGATGAGTGTTGGTCAGGTACTTGGTAGACTGTCCCTCAGTTGGGATTTACCTGATGTGCTTCTCATGACTAGCCTGGGGTTATGGGATTTGGAGAGGAAGAACACAGAGGTACAAAGTCATTTTCATATGGCACACAAAGTCACATAGCATCCATTAACCTTTTTGTATTAACCTTGATTACCTGGCCGAGGTAGTGTTTATCAGGCTTCTGCATAGCAGAATTACAGGATCCTGCCCCGCCCCGCCTTTTATACTATATTCTTTGGAAAGAAGCCACTATGTGCTGCCAACACTTAAGGGATGGGGACTCATGCTGCATCTCTGGAGGGATGCACGATTTTGCATTTTTTCAATGGGAGATTTGTCCATTCTCCCAGTTGATTTATTTGTTCAATAATTTATTCATGTAAGTGTGTACTCATGATATTTATTTTATACTTTGGGTTATTATCCAATGCTATGTTGTTTTGTTGCTCAACATTCCAGCTTTGGCCAGTGGAGCTCTTTCGCTTGCCTCCTGTGTCCCTTTGACATATCCCCAGCACTGTGTAGCACTTTGAGCATTTCCTCACTTTCTGGGACTCCAAGATGCTCCAGGCTCAACTTGTGTGTTTCCTGCCCCAATCCTGGAATCAGCCCTTTCTTCAAAGAGCCCTTGTTACTTTTATTGGATGATGATATTTTAGAAACCAAGACCTGCCCACTAAGAGAAACGCCTCACTGCTGCTGGGGCGTTTGTGCTCCTAAGTTGGCCCACATTTTACACTTCACCGCACTTCAGGTTACTCACCTGTAAAAGGAGGATAAGCATAGTCCTTTCATGACATTTTCTTGTGGAAAATTCACTTAGAGAAAGTGTATAACCAGCAGATAGTAAATGCTCCAAAATGTTAGTGATTATTTTTTCCCATATAACTTTTAATATTTGAGTAAACTTACAATTTTCTAAGTTCTTTCCTATCTGCTAATTCATCAGATTCAACCACCTCAGAAGAGAGGTTATTCTACAAATGTATAGATGAGAAAATTAAATAAATAAAGGAATCAACCTATGCTGCACCAGAATTCAAGTCTTTCGATTTTGAGACTTATTCTAGACCAAGATTGGTTTCCACCTCTGTCATATGAGTGGTCTACATTCCCCTCCCTGACTCTTGCCCAACTGTAGCTTGAAGGACTTCTTTGTGGTGGTGTTTCTTTGATTCCTGCTCTCCATTGAATCAGATTAACTCAGGCAGAAAGAAAGCATAAACTCCAATCCAGAACAGGCCACCCATAGACATGGCGCCATATTTTCTAAACCAAACAGTGAACATATGATTCAAATTTATTAAATGCCACTGATAATAGTAAATTTAATAAAAGTGTGGCATTTAATAATTGTAATGTGGATGCAGAAACATTGGCATTCTGGGATATTTGGATAATTTGCAGGAATAATAGGACAGGTATTTAAACAGAACTGACCCAAAAATGTAAGACATGCCTTTGTATTTATAACAATCCTCCTGTTATAGTCTCTCTCCCTTCGTGGTACAGTGATGCTACACGAATAGAGCAAAATGTTGGTAAATGAAAACAACTCACTAGAATCATCAGTGCATAAAAAACATACAAACAAACAGGGAGGTTGGATTCAATGCAGATGTTTATTGGAACTAATGTTTGTTTTTTCATAAGAACAACAGCTTCTGTTGTTAATAAAATCTGTGTGTGATTATTATTGCTAACAGCAGCACTCATGGTATGAAATTATAGCTTCAGTTATAGAGAGGTGGGTTTTGGTTGCACAAAGAGGAGATCTTTTTAAGTGGCAGCTCATTTAAAATTTTTCTTACTTATTTTTTAAAAAATTAATATTCACAACCAATGATTCAAAAGGCAGCAATTTTAAAGTTGGAATGAGCTGCAATTGGGGATAGTGAGTTTCTCATCAGTAGAAATGCTCAAGAATGAGGTCGTGAAGTTAGACAAGGTTGTTGTTCTCACAGATACTCCAATCCTCTGCTTCTATGGCTCTGTGAGAGATTTGGGTTTCTTGGACCTTAGCAGCAGTGCAGGAGCTGGCACAGCTAATAAGCACTTGTAGATCATGGGGAAGCCTGGGTTCCACGGCCTATTTAGACATTTTCTCAGGATAAGGATGAAATTACAATTGGAGGAATAAAAAAAATAAGCTGGGTCCAGCCAGAAGTCAGTATTTGTGCACAAATCTTGAGGCCATTTCAAGTCCTGTTTAGAATTCTAACTTCAAGGAGAAAAGCTCTTTTTGGTGTTGGTTCTGATCCCAGAAAATGAGTCTACTGGATATGCGTTTTTGTGGGAGGAGCTGGTATAATACAGGAAATCTTGAGTGGACATTTACTATTGTTCTCCCTCCATCTGGAATGCCTTCTCCGTCTTACCTGTGGACAAGGCTCCGGTCCAGTCACCTCTTCTGAGAAGCCTTCTTGATTGATATTTCCTTCCCCAAAACCTTCATACCAGAATGGTCTTTCTTTTACCTCCATGACTTTCCAAAACAGCACTTGGCAGGGTTTATTCCATTACACAGCAGTCACTTACGTATGTTTCATGTCTCCCAATACCAATACCTAGGAGCTCCTAGAAGGTATGAATGATACTCTCTTCATCTCGGTAGTTCCCACAGCGGTCAGCACAGCCTGGGCTGTTGGGGTGTGCCCAGGCCATGCTTGAAATGGGAAGGTATGGTGTCTTGGAATGCCTTGGGGTGATTCCAAAACAGCATTACAGTTCTTTGGCATTGAAAACGGAGTTTCTGCTAGCCTGACAAGTGTCTGATGGAGTTGGGTCCTATTACCACCTTCCCTTTACAGAATAAACAGCAGGGCACAGAGGTAGAATGACTTCCTTATAGAAAAAGAGGCAGGCTGTGAATTGCTGTCCCTGAGTATTCAGCCTGGGGCTTTATACATATACATATATATATATATATAAGTTCTCATTCTTCATTATCTCCCTTTTTTTTTTTTTCAAGAGACTTGGAATTACTCCAACAGCTGCATACAGGTCAAGAGTTAAAAGCCCCTGGGGAAGATCAGTTTCTATAAAACAGAAGACAGGAACCTGGAGATCCTGATCCCTTGGAGGGCTTATATCTTGGAGCTCTGGAGGGCATAAGGTCTCTAGAAGCTTCCTGAGAGGGGATGGGAGAGGCATTCTGCTTGGAAAACACTTATGGCCTTGCAAGATTAGGGAGTTCAGTGAGTCTCAGGGGTGAGGAATTGGGGAATGGCTGCTTGGGGTCAGCTGTGGACATAGGAAGGAAGAGTCTAGGGGCCTGGGGTACAAACTCCCAGGGCCCACCTCGTGCAGCCATTTCCCAAGAAGGGAAAGAGGCCAGGGCCCAGAGCAGATGCTCTGCTTAGGAATAAGGAAGGATCCCTTGGCTCGCACTTTGCCTGGCCTATGTCCTTGGGAACCCACCCTTGGTGGAAAGGGGTGGATATTACGGGAGCAGCAGCAGCATTTTGTCTGCATCAAAGTTCCTT
The DNA here is from genome assembly GCF_001698545.2 of Rhinopithecus bieti. NCBI lineage: Eukaryota > Metazoa > Chordata > Mammalia > Primates > Cercopithecidae > Rhinopithecus > Rhinopithecus bieti. The sequence goes on from NW_016805666.1 coordinate 790,643, forward strand.
TGAACCGATTGTAATTTTTGCCTTTTGGTTACATTGGCTTTACCTCATCTTATCAGGGGGAAAATGGCTTCATTTTATCTTAGATCGGCAGAGCTTGGAGGACCCTTTGAGATGAGGGAAAAGGACTTGCATAGGGTCATACAGGGGGCTAAGGGCAGAGCTAGTTCTAGAACCTGGTGTCTGCCTTTCCAAACCAGAATCCCCAGGCTCCCTCCTGTCCCTGCTTCTCTCAGGACCTCCCGCAATTGGCGTCTAGCGCATGTTCCTAGCTACATTGTTAGGGGACATACCACAGGACTCAGAACCTTGCCTGTTTTAGTTTTTAGGGGTGAGGGTGAAGATTGATGTTGGGAAAGTTGCATGGTGGCATAGAACATTTAAGGGTAGATGGAGATGGTCAAGGTTGAGGGGAGAGGTGTGTCACTGATCAACCCTAAGACCCAGGCAGGGGTTTGTAAGACAGCTTTGTTTGCCTGGTAGACACACCGACCTTCTGCTAAAGCGCATTTATTGAAAATATAGGGTATGCTATGCACTGTGCTAAGTGCTATGCATCTATTAATTAATTTTTTCCTCATCAGACTTTTATGAGGTAGGTAAGGTATAGCATTTCCATCTTATGAAGAAACCGAGGTTCGAAGAGATGAAGTCACCTGCCCAGCACTGCAAACTACTAAGTGATAGAGCCTGGATTTGGCCTCATGTTCTGAGCACTCCCCTGCTATGTCTCTTTAAAGAGAGTGAAAAGGGGGCGAAGATACCCGCTCTATTGCTCGGTAATGGACAGGCTGAAGGAAGAGGGAAGGAAGGGAGGAAAGGAGAAATGGCTGCTTGCATCGGAGGATTGTCCTCTGCTGCTGACTGACCACAACAGGTGGTGCTGGGGCTGAGGGGCCAAATTCAGTTCCTCAGTCTGGTGACCCTCTGGATCCAGTCCTTGTTGTGGTGGATGTAGGAGTACACTCCGTAGCGGTCCTTCTTCCCGCAGTCGTCACCCCAGGACACAGTGCCCACCAGGTACCACTGGCCTCTTTCTCTATTCAGGGTCACCATGGGGCCTCCAGAGTCACCCGCACAGGCGTCCTTTCCCCCTAGATGAAAAAGAGACGCAGATGAAGATAAAACGCCCCTTCCCAGCCCAAGTCTCCCTCTCCCACGTCTGGATTGTAGTTCAGAGAATTGGACACTAGAGGGCACAGCAGACCGTTGGACCCAAACCTGGGCTCCGGGCGGTTCTAGGTTAGGCCACATCAAAGCTCAAATGATTCTAGAAAGCCCTGGTTCAGACTTTCTCTTCTTTTCTTTTCTTTTCTTTTCTTTTCTTTTCTTTTCTTTTCTTTTCTTTTCTTTTCTTTTCTTTTCTTTTCTTTTCTTTTTTCTTTTCTCTCTTTCTCTTTCTTTCTCTTTCCTTTCTTTCTTTCTTTCTTTTTCTTTCTTCTTTCTTTCTTTCTTTCTTCTTTCTTTCTCTTTCTTTCTCTTTCCTCTTTCTGTCTTCTTTCGTCACTCTCTCCTCCCTCCCCGGTCCCTCCCTCCTTTGTCCCTTCCTTCCTTCCTCCCTCCCTCCCTCCCTTTCTTTCTTTCCTTTCTTTTCCTTTCTTTTCTTTTCTTTTTTTTTTTTTGAGATGGAGTTTCACTCCACCCAGACTAGAGTGCAGTGGCATGATCTCAGCTCACAGCAACCTCTGCCTCCTGGGTTCAAGCTATTCTCCAGCCTCAGCTTCCTGAGTAGCTGGGACTACAGGCACCTGCCACCGCACCCGGCTAATTTTTGTATTTTTAGTAGAGATGGGGTTTTGCCATGTTAGCAAGGCTGGTCTCGAACGCCCGATCTCAGGTGATCCGCCCGCCTCGGCCTCCCAAAGTGCTGGGATTACAGCCAAGAACCATCGCGCCCGGTCAAGGCCTTTCTTTAGGGAAATACTGGACTTGGGAAGGAAATGATGAACATCCTGTAGATATCTTTTCTCCAATGCATCTTATCCTGTGGAATCCCTCCTCCCATGCCTTCCTCCAGTCCCCTGCACCCCCACACTGGCAGCCCACCAGGCTGGGAGGCCTCTGTGCTCCCTTGCTGGCTCTGCACCATTCCCTGTCTGGCAACGCCCCTGTTGTTTGCCAGCCTCTTAACCCACCTTCCTTCTCACCAGCACAGATCATGTCCCTGGTCACTTTCTTCTTCAGTGGGGCATAAGCCTTCTGGCAGGTGCTGTGGTCAACAATCGGGATTTCAATCTAGAACATAAAGCTATTATTGGTCTCCACCCCTGGCTGAGGAGCCTCTGCTGTTCTAACACTCCTGAAGCCAGCTCCTCTCCACTCCATACCTGGACGGACCTGTGTCTACCTTAGACTTGGTCTAAGAGACTGCCCTGTGCTACAGGTGAAGGAACAATTGAGTGGAGAATCAGGAGGCCCATGTTCTAGGGTAGTCTCGGCTATGCAGACCTTGGCTGTGTGAACTTGGGCAAGTAATGTGCCCTCTCTGGCGCTCAGATTTCTCATCAGTAAGATAGAGATAATAGCTGGGCGCGGTGGCTCAAGCCTGTAATCCCAGCACTTTGGGAGGCTGAGACGGGCGGATCACGAGGTCAGGAGATCGAGACCATCCTGGCTAACGTGGTGAAACCCCATCTCTACTAAAAATACAAAAAACTAGCCAGGTGAGGTGGCGGGCGCCTGTAGTCCCAGCTACTCGGGAGGCTGAGGCAGGAGAATGGCGTGAACCCGGGAGGCGGAGCTTGCAGTGAGCTGAGATCCG
>NW_016805666.1:793505-876919 GCF_001698545.2 Rhinopithecus bieti
CAAAAAAAAAAAAAAAAAAAAAAAAAGATAGAGATAATAATACTTGCCTAGGAGATGTATTAGTCAATAGGACAATGTATACATAAATGATGGTCAGTTTTCTTTTCTCTCACCCCTACCGTAGGACCTAGAACATGTGGCTTACTCATTGTTTTTCAGACTCTGAGACTTTGTTTCCTCATCTGAAAAATGGAAGTTGCAGTACTTGATATACTAATCACTGTACAAGGAGGAAAGGCATGAACAAGTGCTTTGTAAACTGCACACACTGTATACATATTAGTTACTGTGGAGTTATCACTGCTGGCTTTGCAGCAAGCACTTTCTTATATTGTCCTCCTTCACCACAGTATGAGCATCTGTCTAGATGCTGGATCCGTATTTTATGCATTTCTCTCTTACATTGCTTGGAGTTTAGTAGATACCTAGAAAAAAATATGTATATTTTGCACTGCAGCAAAATTGATACAGAAAAATAAGGCATTGTGGCTATTATTGCCCTTGATCCAGCGTGGGGGTAACTGTTGAGTAGATGTCTGGAATAAAAAGAGGAAACATATGATTCTCTTTCAGTCAAATCAAGAACTGAATGGGCCATATTATCTAAATGGACAACTCCTGTAGCCCTTGCTGGGAGGAAGCCAAAGGCCATTCAGATCCCTCTTGGGCCATGGCCTTCCCTGGATAAGGGGAGAGGAAGCCAGGGCAAGGTGGTCCTCAGGACAGGTCCTCAGCTCCTGTTGAGCACCGGATTCATCATTCAGGTATCGTTTCAGCATCACTTCTTTTGGGAATGCTTCCCGAACCCCTGAGATGAGGTCAGGTTCTCTTTCCTATGTTCTGGAGCATCCTACACTTCTCTTTCTCCACCTTTATCACATCCAGAACTACTTTCTGTCCATCCCACTTGACCATAAGCCCAAGGGGGCCAGGGACAAGATCTATCCTTTTACCCCAGCCAGCTAGTAGCTAGTACTGCATCTGGTACCAAGGAAACACCAAACAGACCCCCGGGAGCTAGTGAATGAAGGGGTGAATGGTTGTTGTAAATCCCAAATCTTAAAGTATGTCAAAATAATATATGTGGAAGAATTTAGAAACTAGCCGTGTCAGTCATAGGCCCCGATGACATCAGAGCCAAGCAGCTCTTTGAGGGCAGCTCGTGTTGCCCCATAACTTTGCAGTTGGAAATAGTATCTTATGGTCTAGAGAGGCAAAATATCTTGCTTCAGATGACCCAGCAAGTTAGTAGGAGCCAAGCAAGACTTGAAACAGTGGTTCCCTATTTTTAGTTTGGTGTTTTTTGTTTTGTTTTTTTCCTGAAATGAGTGGAATATGAACTTCTAAGTGTAACTGTCAGGTTCGTTACTGCAAGGACTGTGGTTCCAAGAGCCTGGCTCATTCTGGCTAGTTTGGTGTGCAGTTCTCATGGTGCACAGCTGGATTGTCATCCATAGGGGTGTCTAAACTTGCTGCTTTCTGGGATAATTTTCATAAGCTCAGCCTTTAATAAGCTACCAGGAAAACTTAACAGTGTTTAGAGGCTAGAGTCCATGACATGTAGAACAAACAAATCAAGCTTTCTGGGGTTCAAAGTCCCATTGAACTGTGGAGGTGGCTCTGGCCTCCTAGTTTCCTTCTCACCAACCCCCACCCAAGCCTCGAAATCCCTAAGGGAACAATGTGGAGCAGGAAGGCCCAGTGCAGAGCTGAGGTGTCACTGTCTGTGGGTTATACAATGAACTTCACCTCCATCAGGGTCTCTGGGAACCTTTGCAAGAACTGCTTCCCCCAGCCACTGACGATGACCATGGCTCCTGAAGGAGAGAAGATACTGTGAGAACAGAGAGGCTATTTGGGGGTATTTGGAGGGGTGCAGCTTACAGCTCCATCATCCTCTGTCTGTGGAGGAAAGACTGGATTGTTCTTCTCAGAGAAAGGTGGCATGGTGGGGAGGAACGTGTGAAAGGCAGCTGGGCTAGAGGGTACCTGCAGCAGAGCTAGGGTCACTGGTTTCTATGATGTGTTACTGGCTTACTTGTTTAGTTTTCTATTGTGTCCCACCCTCAACCATCTGAAACTTAGGGTCCATGAGAGCATAATCTCATTCTTGATCACTGCTATATCGCAATGCTTATAACAATGCTGGCACATAGGAGGTGCTCAATCAAGAATGGCAAATAAATACAAAAGCCAGCCTAGTCCACTATATGCTATGCTGCCTTTAGCAAGCCCTCCTCTCTGCTCCCCTTCTAAGCCTCGGTTTTCCTGTCCATAAAATGAGGAGGCTGGACTGGTATTCTCTAAAACCCCTTTCAGACTTGACATTCTAGAAGTCTATGAAGTTGGTAAATCTGGGGGACAAGGTGGAAGTGGGTTGAGCACTGACAGAGCCATTATTCTCCTGTTTGAAAAAGAGCCTGGATACTGAAAATAGTGTTAGGCCTAAAGTCAGAAAACCTGTACTATATCCCCAGATCTGTTTCATACAAGTTGCATCTCGGATGAGTCACCTCACCTTGCTGACCTTTCGTTTTCTCGTTTGTAAATGAGGCTACAATGCCACCTTGCAAGGCTTGCATGGTTCATAAATAAGTTAATGAACATAAAGCACCTGGCATATGGTAGGCACATGGCACCCAATGAGTTAAAGCTAGCTACGTCTGTGCCTTTCCTGCTGGTTCAGTTCTGCTAAATATTCCTCAGATGACATCTCAGCCATTTTCTTTTTGAGCTAAAGGAAGTGAACTATGATGTGGCACCATGGAAATGGAATGAAAAGGAAGCCAGCTGGCATGGGTCGCCTATGTTTAAGTATTATCTCAAACATGGAAATATCACAGCCACCACATGGGATAGCATCTCTGGTTTAGAGGTACGGGGATTGAGGGTAATGAAGTTAAATAACTTCCTCAAGATCACCCAACTGGGAAATGGTCGTAGTGGGGTTTGAGCCTGTGCTGAGTATTAAGCCATTGTCCCCCAGCTCGAGACTTATCCTTCTATACTCTGCTTTGTGGCACTAGGGATGACTCTCTGAAGTGGGCAGTTCTACTTTGCTAGCTGGTTTCCTGAAAACAGGGGGGCACTTTCAGAAAGGCAGTAAGACTTGCTGTGGCTGTTGGCATCAGCCCTAGCAGTGGTTTTTCACCCCAGTAGTGGCCATTGTTTCCAGCTGTTTTCCTTAGCACATTAGACTCTTCTGCAGAAGTTCAGGTTCTGGTCCCATAGGGCCCCCTTTCCAAGCTTCACTTTTCTAACTCCAGGTTCTTACCTATGTTTCCCCTGCCCTAGGGTTGGTGGTTTCTTCCTGCAGGTACCATCTCTATGATCTCAGGTCTTGCCTTTTACTTCTCCAATCCTCCAGTGCCCTATATTAAATTCTCTCTGTTATGATAACTAGTCTAGTTTTTGTTTTTCTATCTGGACCCTTAGGTCTGACTGTTTACTATGTGCTTCCCACAACTTTTGCTGCCTTGGACCCAGTTCTGACTTGGGTGTTTGAGGGGAAGCAGCTGGTGAGTCATGCAGACACTATCAGCTGACTTAATCGGCACCAGAGCTTCACCAACATGAAGACGGACTCCCTGTGGAGGCACCAGCTGCCCTGCAGAGGTGGAGGTGGGGGAAGGTACCTTCCTGCTGGGGTCCCTCGGGCAGACAGATGGGCATCACGAAGGCATTTAGCACTGGGCTCCCCAACAGCTCCACCAGAGCCACGTCATTCTCGAATGTGCTGGGGTCATACTGAGGGTGGAGAGTGATGTGTTTGACGCCGAGATGCTGTTCATTTTCATCTGACCGGAGCCTCCAATGCTTGCCTGGGCAAGAAGAAGATATGTGGGGCATGGGGGCAAATGGGGGATAAGTTCACACCTTGTTCCCTGTCAGCCCCCACCCCAGCCCCATCCAGCCCATGCTTCTAGCCTTAACCCTTTCACTGCCTTCACCCACCTTTCCCAGACATCCCGTCCTGTTGGTCATTCTCTACATATCTCATGGGTTCCCACTTCTGTCTTTTTTCAGGAACTGATGCTGTTGCCTTGTAATGCTTGTTCTGATGCCTGCTGCTACATGTTCAATCCATATCATCACCTTCAGTGCCTGGGTCAAACATGACCTCCTCCACGTAGCCTCTCAACTCTTGGGTTAGAAGTCTTTCCCCTCTGAACTCCCATGGCACTTTATCTGTTCTTCTACAATACTTACTGCTTGCTACTTTCCATTAGAGGTCTCTGTGCTCATATCTTATTCGTTTATTAGACTGTAAGCTCCCTGTGGGCAGAAACTAGGTCTTGATTGTACTGTGTCCTTAGATCCTGGCATAGTGTCAGTAGATAAATATGTGTGGATCTGAACTGAATCAGCTGGTGGTCTGATTTTATAAACAAGAGGGGAAGTCTGGATTGTATATGTATGATCCACTTGAAACCAGAGATTCATGGAAACCTAACAGGTCTTTGGAAATTATCTAGACTGGCCTCCTCATTTTATCGTTGTGAAACTGAAGCATAGACTTCAATGCCTTGCTCATGGTGATGTGTCTGGAGAATCATATTTTGCACTTGGACTCAGGTTCCTGGACCTCCATCCCAGGGGTCCTGCCCTAACAAATGAGTGAGTGAGTGAGTGAGCAGACACTCTTTGTAAAGGGCCAGTAGGTCATCCCATTCCCAGAACCACAGCTGGTTTCAGGAGTCAGCTTGCTTCGCACTCACTCACCCAGGATGATTTTGAAGTCAGAAGGGCTAAGCAAGTCTGAGTTGTGTAGGGTTGGATCTTCCGGATCGAGCGACTGGTGGAGGCAGTGTGCAGCAGTCACAATCCAGCTGGAGCCTGGGGAATAGAAGACATATGCCATCGTCCTGCACTGCCCAGTCTTGCCTCCCTCTGTCTTGAGCTGAGGATCTTCAGGCTACTCCAGGGGACCCCTTAAGACCTCAAAAATGTCCATATTTCTCTCCATTGTATTTTATGGCCCCCAACTCAAATGCTCATATGATCCTAATCTGAAGATATGGGGATGTAAACCTGTGATTTTTACCTGCCTTTTCCAACTGAGGCCAGGACTGAACATTGTAAACAGGATTTCAGGGATCCTTTAAGCCTGTGGCATTGGTGAGAGCCAGAGAGCCCAAGGTGGGTGCACAGAAAGCCTGTGGTCAACTGGCTGCCTTCTCAAGCCTTGCTTCTCAAAGTGTGTTCCCTGGACGAGCAACATTAGCATCACCTGGAAGCTTCTTAGAAATGAAGACTCTCAGGCCGGCCCCACCTCGGATCCACTGAATCAGAATTTTCATTTTAACAAGACTCCCCAGTAATTTGTACGCACATTAAAGTTTAAAATTGACGAATCAGAAGCTAACGACACCGGCTGCACATTAGAATTACCTGGAGAATGAAAATAGAGTAAATCAGTGTCTGCACCTATATTTAGACCATTTATGTCATGGGGGTGGAGCCCAGGCACAGATAATGTTTTAAACATTTCCTTAGTGAATTCTATTGCTGTTGGGGTGGAGAATCACTGCTCTGATCTAGACCTTTCATTATATAGACAGGAACCCTGAGGCCTGGAGAAAGCAAAGATGTCCAGGGGCACCCAGCAGGTTGGTTTCAGGGTCAGGGCCAGGGCCGGACCCCAGGGCTCTTGATAGTCAGCTTAGTGCATTTCCTGTGTCTCAGCTGGCATCTTTCTCTGGATGGACAAGCATCTGCCCTTCATTTAACGGAGGGTCAGCCTTCCATTCACCTCTTATGTGGAGCAGATGACAAGCCCATAAGTAGCTGGGCCCAGAGACATATCAGGATGAGCCAAGCAGAAACAAAAGCTCTAGAACATGAGGGTGGGAGAGTTTGAGTATCAGGTCAAAGTTCAGGGTCGAGGGCAGAAGTGCTTAGTCCCAGAGCAGGTTCCAGGCTCCACTTTGTCCTCTCAGAAGCAGCTATGTGCTCCTGGGTCCTGGCCAGGGCTCCACTTAAGCCACACTTCTCTGCCCTGGGGCATTTTTTGATCTCTGCCCATGTCCAGTATCAGATTTTCCAGGTGGGTCAGGTGGGCCGAGGTACCCAGGTTAGGAGAGCCTGCCTTGGTGTGGGGCTCTGGGCTGTTTAGATGAACCAGGAGTGTGCACTGGCCAGTTCAGAGATACAGCTTGGCCTCCCAGCTCTGCAGATCGCTCTACCCAGGCATCAGTGTGGGCATTAACAAGGTACTTTCCCCTTCCTCTGTCCCTCAGCTGCTTTCCTGTTTCTTCTGCCCTCTCCTATCCCTCCCTTGCTCTTTAAGACTGAATGATAGGAGGGAGACAGAAATGATAGATCAGGGTTGCTGCAGGGAGTGCGAAGTGTGAGGGCATTCCAGCTTGGCTGGGGGTAGAGACGTGAACGTCAAACATTTTTCAAACATAAGTCATAGGGAATAAACACACAACGAATAACAATACATGGTGGACATTAGTGGACTCAAAAATTCAAGGTTTGTCCTAGCTACTCGGGAGGCTGTGGCAGGAGAATGGCTTGAACCCGGGAGGTGGAGGTTGCAGTGAGCCGAGATTGCACCACTGTATTCCATCCTGGTGACAGAGTGAGACTCCGTCTCAAAAAAAAAAATAAATAAATAAAATCAAGGTTTAAGAAAACGAATTCATTCTTAAAATTAGGTGCACACAATCCATCTCTCTTATTTGCCCCCTAACAAAATCGGAGCTGTCTGGTGAAGCAAAGTCTTCCCTCTTTCTCCCCTCACTGGCAGCTCGTCCTCCACACCACTCTGCTTCTCTCCAACTTCCCTTCAGGTCCCTCCTTTCCTGGCTTCTTCTCTCCTGGGTATCTTGTGCCCTGCCAGTACCTCTTCCTCTTGTTGGATTGTTCCCTTTCATTTTCTCTTTACTGTCTTCAATCCTCTATCTTATTTTCCAGGTATCTCTCAGTGTTCTCTGTCTCTCTCTGTCCTCTCCATTGTTGTCTTTCCAATTCTGGTCCTCTGTTTCCCTTCCCTTCTCTCCCTTGGTCCTCTCCCCGACTCCGCTCCCACTGCACTGCCCTCAGTCCTTTCTGGCCCTTTAATACCTTCCCTCACTCTCTTTGCCTCTCTGGGGGACTCCTTTGAGTGAGACCATTCATCTTTGGGCCTGTGAGAATTTAAGGATAAATTCCTTGCAGAGTAGGGTTTTATGTAGCCCTGGTGCTTTGGCTGCAGCTCTAGCCCAGGCCTGGTGCCTTGCCAAAGGGATCCCTGCCCCAGAGCTGTCCACCCTGGTTGGATCTGGAGGAGGGTGAGGCTGAGTGAGAGGCATGCCCATCTGGGAGCTCCCATGCCCTGGGAGCCGCCCATGCAGAGATAGGCCAAGCCAGACCTTCTTCCTTGGTGATGGGATCTGATGCAGAAGTGGCCTAGATAGCCTAGATTGCTATTCAGCTTTCTTTTGACATCAGAACTGGAACAGACCTTAGATTGCCCGGACCAAACTGTGGCAGGGAGAGCCATCAGCTGTTCTCACTCTTGCTTCCACTCCCACCCACGTTCCATTACCAAGGTGACAGTCCTATTTCCCAGTGTTATTGAATCTGCCTCCTTGTTTCCATCCCTCATGCCCTGTTCTTATTCTGAGGCTATGCCTTCTCTCCCCGCCACTGCAATGGATGCCTCACTGATTTCCTGGCCTTGAGTTTCACCCTCCTTTTTATCAATGCTGCCTCTGGAGAGAACTTTCCAGAACATACTTATCAACCTAAGCAGCATTCAAGACAAGATAGAAATTCCTAAGCATAGCATTCAAGGTCATTGTAAATCGACCTTTTCTGATCCCCAAGGGTGAGTTTCCTGACTCTCCCTGACCTCACAGCCCTGGCATGCCCTGTCCTTGACCCCCATGTACTGTTATTCATGGTTGAGAGACTCCCTGACTTTGTCCTTCACAGTGCCAGAGACAGACCAGGATCCAGTCTAGTTGAGAATTCTTTCTACCATACTGCACCCTGTACCCTGACACTAGTGTGCACAATTATTCGCAATAAGAAACCTTGGTCAGTCTCTAAGGAGGGGGTTCAGTTCCTTAGCTTCCACCTCTTCCACCTTCTCCTTACCTAGAAGGGAGCCCCCGCAGAAAGGCTGCCCATTCAGGTGTGACAGCATGGCAATCCAGGGAGTGGTACCCTTCTGGGCTGGGCGTCCATTGAAGATCCTGGCCATCAGCTTCCGGGAGAACTTGGGGAGCCCACACACTGCATCCAAGGGAGAGAGGGAGGGAGAGACAGATCAGACTCTGGACTCTATCTTGTCCACTGCCAGAGCTCCCAACTCATCACCCTGTTAGGAACATCTATTATTTTTGCTCCTCCAGCATTAATTGACCTTCCTGATAATAGCATCCCAATCTTTCTTTGCAGTCTGCACTTTCCCCATGCTTAGTCTATGCAGCTAGAGTTGGATTGATCTCATCTCTGGTTTCAGGGATAGGAATGTGACTGATCAAAACCATGCACTTTCTGGTCACAGCAATTGCTCAGAGATGGGAATGTGACCTTGGCTGGACCAATGAAAGCCTTACTTGAGAATTTTGCTAAGCATATTAGAGAAGAGAAAGTCATTCCCTACTGGAGTTGCCAAGCTATTAACCATAAGCCCAGATCTGCCAACAATCATTTCATTGAGTCTACTGAGACTGATGAAGAAAAGTGGAGCTGACAGTTGAGGGGCAAAGAGAGAGAGAGATTGCACCCTAACAGTTGAGCCCTTTGATCTAATTATACGTGAAGCCTTTTGGTACAGCCTTTTCAGTTATATGTGTCTATAAATTACCTCTCTTTTTTCCCCTTAAGCTGCTTATGTTGGCTTTATGTCACTTAATAATGAAAGAGTCACAGCTAATAAAGAATCATTATGCTCCCTCCACAGGAATCTTGTCTCCTGAGAGAACCCCTTCCTCAGGGCCTTGTGGAGCTGAAGATCCTCACCACCACAGTGTCTGCCTTCTCCATCCCGTTTTCCACTGGCTTGAATTGACAGACACGCTCCCACATACACACTTTACAACTGAATAGCCCCTGAATAGCCCTTGGAGACCATCTGGTCTATCCCTCTTATCATTCAGCTAAAGAAACCGAGGCCTGGAGAAGGAAACTGACTTGCCAAAAGGTATTCCATGAGTTAGTGGCAAGACTATCAGTCTAGGTCTCCTGACTCCCAGCTCCGGGCTTTTCTTACTCTGGCCAGCCCCATAAACTTTTAACTATGTAGCTTCCCAGAACACTCATAACCCAAGCCCCTGGATCCAGGCAGTTACCTGCTACCTTTGTAGCTGTCACCAGGCTGGAGAAAATCACAGATAAATGCTCTGCATCCACAACTTTGATGCAGCCTCAGCATCTCCCAGCATCATTCTACATGCCCACAGCCAGCTTCCTCAAGCTAATGTCCTGCCTCCATTCCCAACAGACTCTCAGAGCCCACTGAGTGGAAACTCCCTGAGTGGGAATCCCACTGAATGCAAACCATCCTCCTCACCATCTCTTCTTCCTGTAAACTTTGTTGTCTTCAGAACTAATTTTTCACTCTGGATCTCTTAACTTTTGAACTCTTGGAGACCTGGCCTTGGAGATTGTCACCCCTCTCCTGTATTTTTCATCTCTCCTTATTCTATGCCTCCAAAACACAGTCAAGACTTTTCATCCTAAAAATCAGCTTCCATTTCCCCGTTTGCCATTCATTCCACAGTCTCTCCTACTCCTCCCTTCTATAGTAAAGCTTCTGAAAAGACGAGTTGACACTCCTTTCCCACATTCTTCCTCCCCCTTTGGAGCTGTATTCAGAAGAAGAAAGTGCCATGTACTGCACAAATTTGGAAATAGGCAGCCATTTGAATATTTAACAGGTCTACAAATAGTAGATGGAAATAAAATGTCTCTGAGACCATAAATGGAACTTCAACCATGATATCTACATACAGAGTAGGATACTATTTTTCGAATCTTATCAGATACATTTTTCATCCCTAGGAATTTGCTGTGCACTGTGGCTCCCAAGTCACTGAAGCTGGAGCATCCATGGTTTTAAGCAAAGGCTGGATAAGGCTTTGACTTGAAAGAGCAAAGCAGAAACCAAAGTCTGGAAAGACAGACTTTCATTTTGAAGAATCAGGCTTTATAGTAAGAATAAAAAATTTGTAGGTTTCAAGGAACGAAAACATGGAGAACTGAACATGTAATTTTTACCACAAGGCTTACGGAAGATGCAAGGGCAGTTTCCTACCTCTGAGAAAAGAGCTAAAAGCCCATCCTGGGAGACTGAGAAGGCTGGAGAGAGAGGAAGGAGGGAGTACAGAGAGAGGACCGAGAGAGAGAGAGGACTAAGGAAGAGAGAAGTCCTAGAGACTTGAAACTCATGCATGGAGCCTGCTGCCTGCATACCCCTCAGGGATGACAATGGAGACTTGACTCCTGTCCTGGGGAACTTCCTTCCCAGAGTCCTTCACTGGGACTCTTAGCAGCATTGGGTGCTGTTGACTACTTCATCCCTCTTTACAGCTCCTCCTCTTGGTTTCGGAAGCACTTTTCTCCCTGTGTTTCTGATCCCTTCCCTTTTTTTTTCTTTTCCTTGGGGCCTCTCTTGTCTTCATGACTTCTGTGATGCTGGTGTTTCACCCATTCGGCCCCAGGCCTTGGTCTCCTTTTCTTATCTGTAAATTTCCCGTAGATGAGGCCCTCTACCTCTATGCCATCATACTATCCATGTGCTGATGAACTTCAAATCAGTGTCTTTCAATCTGCCCTGTCCTGTAAAACTCACCATTCTTTACTGCCGACTTACACTTCCAGCTGGTTGCTCATAAACTCTTCCAACTCAGAAACCATGCCCAAGTATCCACCCTTCACTAACCTTCTTCCCTTTCTTATTCCAGATGTCTGCTAATGTCTGAATCAATCACATCCTTGTTGCCTCCCTTTTCTTCAACCCCATGTTCAATCAGTCACTAAGCTGCTGGTAAATCCCTGGGAGAAGGAGAATGATGTGTCTCCCCGACTCCATGTCACAAAGTGCTCTGTATGTAACCTCGTCATGCCTCAGTACCTCAATGTGTCACAACATAAAGTCCAAGTATCTAAAGAAAAGCAAAAGTTGGAAATGTAATAGAACATGAGACACGACAGCCCTTCAAACCATAAAGTGCAAAGCATAAATATGCTCTTATTTTCATTCTCAATAGTGTAAAAAGAATGGCATTTTCATTATGGTACAAACCAAAAACAAAGGCAAACCATAAGTGCGTCCCATGGTGAGACTTCACTATCACATGCCACTCATGCTTGAACTTATCAAGAGATGCCTATAGGCCAAGCCCTGCTGAATGTACCACTTAAATTGATTTAAACTGCACCTCGTCCTGTCTGCACTGTCACAGCCCTATGGCTGGTGGGTCTGCACCATCCCTCATCAGGACAGTTGCAGTAGTTGCATAACTGCTTTCCTAGCTCAGCTCCTTCCACTTTCCACACCATGCTGCCCACCCTCAGACCTGCTGAATTCAAATTTTCCAGTGGGTGAGACCCAGCAATCTGCATTTTTCACCAGCACCCCAGGTGATTCTCATATGCCACAAACTTAGAGAATCACTCATTTCAGGACACTTCAAATAGAGTATACTTTTAAAAACTCTTCCCACTCAATGCCCACTGCTCTCACTTTAACCGTGGCCAGCTTTCATGCTTTGAAAACTTTCATGCTTTTTTCCACTCTGCCCCTTCCCTCCTATCTCCCATGCATCCTTTGAAGCCTCTGCAAAGCTATTCCAAGCCCCTTCAGCTGTATGAAGTAGCCCCTTCTTTCAGTTCCTGTAGTTTTTAAATCTCTGTTGCTTTTACATTTAACTTCTTTTGCCTATGTAAGACCTATATGCACATAAGCTTGTCTTGCATGCCACTTTCAACCCTTTGAAACTGGCACTAGAAACTAGCTGGCACAGAACATGTTCTCCGTGACGCTGTAGTTTCCTGAGCAGGACTCGTAGCTGATTCTGCACTCAGCGTGTGGCACCACGTGTAACTTGACATACTGCAGGACATCTGACAAGGTCTACGTGCTGCTGCTGATGATCTCATCCAATGTCACATTGGGACTGGAGATGCCCTAGCTGGTCACCAGGCCCAGCACGTAGGGGGCCAGGCTTTCAGGCTCAAGTCCTTTGAAGGCAAGAACTTAAATGCCAGGCACTTAAACGAAGGAACAAGCAGCCGCTGAGAAGGAGACACATTGATAACCAAATCCTTTCCTCATTACCTCTGGGATAACGTCCAGATACCAAAAGTTGTACATTTTCTGCAACAAGGGAGATTTTGGTTTAATGAGGAGGCCAATTTCTTTTCAAAAAAGTCAAAACAAATGAATACACTTCCCCAACAATAACAAAACCTATAGCCAAGGCTGTTGGTTATCCATGAGGGTTTATTTCCACTTTAGACCCCTGATGGGAGCAACAATGCAGAGGCCCTTTACAGAGTGGTAAAGCATATCATATAAAAGATACAAAATATAACATCTTTACATGTGCCGTTCATAGACATAGGAGTGTGCTTTGACGAGCTGGTTGGAGAAGTGGATACTTCCCAATCATTCCCTCTCAGGGGCTTCTCTGGCTGTCTTGCTCTGATGGAGATTTCCAGGACAGAGAGCTCCAGGTAGAAGGAGGAAAATCAGCCCTGTGAGGGCCAGAGAGGCTGCTAGCAGTCAGGGAAGCTCTGAGTGCTCCAGCTAGAAAGACCCTGCAGGAGACCTAATGCCCCCCTATTGCTGATGGAGAACCAGAGACTCAGAGAAGGCAAATGATTTCCCAAAGGTTATACAGCCAGTTGGGAGCAGAGCAGGGACTAGAACCCAGGACTCTTGGCTCTTTTCACTGCCTGCCATGGGTGAGCCTCTGATTCCCTTGACTCTGGAAAATGAAGGAGTGGTTCTCTCCGAACATTCTGTGGGGTGGATTCTCCACCCAGCTCATGCCCCGGGGATGCCAGGCAGCCTGGCAGGATTTGGGTGACTTCTAATGTGCCCACCCCACTCTTTCTTCCATTTTCCTGCCCAAAAGTACAGCAGGATACGGTGTGGGTCTTTTCTTTTCCCAGGTAATCAGCTAAGTCCCCAAATTTGGGTCTGGGGTTCAGGTAGTAGCCTTTTAGATAACATATTTCAAGGCTGAAAGATTGCTTTGTGCTTGTCTGGAGCAGCAGGTGTGGACATCCATGGTGTCAGCTGGTATTTTAGGGTGGCATATGGGCCCAAACGTGTTCTGTGTTGACAATGGGAATTTAAGGGCTTGGTGAGCCTCCCGCTGCTATTCTGCTCCCACCAGTCAGCACAAACCTTCCCAACTTTCTCCATGTCCTTTGAAATTTCTTTAATGGGGAACATAAGGGATAAGGCTTAGACTGCAAGAAGCTTTTGGGAGAGAAACCTCACGCATGAAAGTTCTCCAAGGGATTACACTAGGAGAGAGGTGCTTGGCTATGAGCCATCTCCCAAAACATGAATGCTCTTCTCCTAGAGGAAGGACTAGGCCAAGGCTAGTCCCAGAAGGCGGAGCAGGAAAATATACAGATGCAGCATTCAGTTCAATGTTAGAAACCATTTTCTAATAGTCAGGTCCAAGCTCAGTTATACCAACAGTGGAACCGATGGGTTTGATAAGTGGTCAGGAGTGAATAAAGGCCACTGGGATAAGAAGTATGGCCTGGAGAGGAGTGCTGGGATGGGCGCAGAGGCCTTGGTTTAGCTTCTGCATTGTATTACTGGGGAGAGTGAGGCCCAGACAGGGGAAGAGACTCGGACAAGCTCAAGAACGCAGGTCTCCTACCTAGAGCCTTTTCCTATACCACACTGCTGCCTCTCAGGGTCCTGGGGGCTCTCTCAGTAGGAGAAGCCACCCCAGGTCAGTGTGGCTTCTGATAAGTTCCATTTGGTCTGATAAGTAATGTGGAGTGTGCTGTCGGAAGTGCAGTGTAGCTTCACTCAGGGGAGGCAGGCCCCGAGGAAGTAAGTCTGCTCACCGTTCCACCTGGGGCTCCGCCTTGTGGTGAGCCCATCTGCTCCCACACCCAGTCCACATAGTTGGAGACCTTTGTGTAGACTCCATAGACCTGCTTGCTGCCACATTCTTCAGGTCCCCCCCAGGACACCAGGCCTTGCACCACCCAGCGCTGGCTCAAGTCATCCAGGATGACAAAGGCCCCACCGCTATCTCCAAGGCACGTGTCTTTGCCGCCCTCATAGTAGCCAGCACAGAACATGTTCTCTGTGACGCTGTAATTGCCTGAACGGGACTCATAGCTAGTTTTGCACTCAGCGTGAGGCACCACAGGTAACTTGACATACTGCAGGACATCTGACAAGGTCCGTGTGCCACTGCTGATGATCTCATCCACTGTCACGTTGGGATTGGAGATGCCCCAGCCGGCCACCAGGCCCAGCATGTGGGGGGCCGGGCCTTCAGGCTCAAGCCTTGGCAGGCAGACAGGCATAACGTGCGGTCCCAAGGGCACGGGCTCCTGCAGCTGCACCAGAGCTATATCGTGGTTGTAGTTTTGGATGTTGAAGTCTGGGTGGAGCACCACTTGGGCAGCTGAGCTGTTGACTGCCCCTGATTTGTCCCGCACATCATGCAAGCCCAGGTAGACGGTGACGTGCTCCTTGGAGACTGGTATCACCGTGGTGTCTCTACGCTGGGAGCGCAGCACATGAGCTGCTGTGAGGATCCAGGACTCAGAGAGCAGGGCCCCACTCCCAAACCACTTGTCGTTTGGCACTCTCGAAGTGTCCTCCACCACTATCAGGGCCTGCCATGGGAAGAGGCCGGGCTCAGCATTTCTGCCCCCAATGATCCTCTTGACCAGGCTTGGCAGGGAGCGGGAGGGCTGACCACACTCTGTAAGGAGAAAGAGGGAGCAGGGACAAGAGACAGAGACTGGTCAGGTCAGCCATATGACAGAAGCCACAAAGAGAAATTCACATGTCACCTACTATAGATTATGCCACCATGGGACCCTAACCTGCCTGCGTCATGCTAGCCTGGAAGAGCTCTACTCAGGGTCATTTTGGGTCTAAGTCTCTCTAGGCTGGCCCATCTCTAGTCTGGCTCTTCTGTAGCTGGGACCCTCTCTGGACTGGACCACTCTGCTTGGGCTTTCTCTATCCTGAACCACCTCTGGCTAAGACCACTTGTGACTCGGACCATTGACAGCCATCTATTTCTAGTAGTGGACACTTATTCCCTTCCTTCTCTAGAAAGGCAGGTCTTATTTCAGAAGTTGTCCATGCTATGGGAACCTAGAAAACTTCTGAAAGTGTTCTCTCCATGGGGACAGAGAGATGCAAGGAACCTAAAAAACCATCTAGCAGGTCACAGCAAACACTAGACTGGTAACAAAGATGCTGGAAGTCTTGACCTGGCTTTTCTCTTCCATTTCCCTTGTGACTCTGAGTCAGTAAATTTCCCTCTCTGGATTTCAATTTTTGATCTGTCAAATGAGGCATTTGGTCACAATGATCTCCAGGGATCCTTCAAATTCCAGGGTTCCTTTAATTTTCATTTTATTTGCCTTAGCCATCACCATTTTCTAGGTGAGTAAACCTCCTGAGTTTAAATGACTAGCCTAAAGGGATACGACTCTTAAGTCAGATAGCAGGAGCTTAACTAGATTCTAAGTCTAGTATCCCACACTGACTCAATAGATATTAAGACCATGGGCATAGGGCCTTAAACCTTTTCTTCTCTGTCCTAAAAGAATCTTGCTATAAATTGGTGCCCATGGATTAAGGCCCAGGGCATCCAGGGTTGGGAAACGATGGCATAATCTATAAGCAATG
This sequence comes from Rhinopithecus bieti, assembly GCF_001698545.2. Classification (NCBI taxonomy): domain Eukaryota; kingdom Metazoa; phylum Chordata; class Mammalia; order Primates; family Cercopithecidae; genus Rhinopithecus; species Rhinopithecus bieti. The sequence continues at coordinate 809,359 of NW_016805666.1, forward strand.
ATGCATGGACCCTACTCTGGGCCACCCATCATTGCACCCAGGAGCTGTGTAGTACCTTTAGGGGAAGGAGAAAGATCTGAGCAAGCTTCATTCCACTGAGTTGCACCCTGAGCATGCACATGTACCACCAGCCTCCTGCAGCCAAATGCCACTGGCCCATGAGCAGGTCTTCGGCACCAGGCCCCCGCTGGCTAAGAACATGCTTGCACGGCCCTCCCAGGCAGGGTGCTTGGGTCTTGGAGGTAGACCTACTGTGAGTGTGGGCCTCCTCCTGGTTCCAAATGGCCAGGCTATACTCCTTGGCCTGGGCGCTTTTGACAATCCTTTAGACACCATGGAACATTTGAGTTTTCTTGGCAACTTTGGGAGAGCAGGCTTTTAGCAACCTAATGCTTTTCAGATGCTCTTCTTCCTGAGGCCAAATGCTTCTTGCTTGATCCTGGGGCACCCTGCCATTCACCCCAGGCCAGATGTGAACTGGTCTTTGTAACTCTCTGTGGCCTGGCCTTTCAAAGTTGAGGGTCAGCCTTCCAATTACAAGTAGCAAACTGCAAGGCAACATCTTCACGCAGCTCTGCGACTGGTCCTACATATATCTAGTACTTCAAGGCCCTCATCTGGTAAGGGACACGTCTGTGACTTGGTCCGTGATCACAACAAAGCCAGTACTAAACGGTACCTTTCTCCAACCAAGGTGCCAGTGGCACACTGCAGGTCACAGATCAGATCTGGAGAAACCTTGGAGAACAGCTAATTTACAGATGGAAACATGGAAGTTCAGAGAAGGCAATGACTTACTCAAAGTTGTTAGAGGGAAAGCCAGAACTCGAGATTGTTTGTCCTGAGTCTAGCTTCATATCTCCACTGAAAATCTGTTTTTCTCCTGGATGTGTTCTTGTCCTTTTAAGAGGCTGAATGATGCAACAAGCCCTTGGGAGAGCTCATTGAAATGGGGTCATTCTTATTGGCTCCTGCCATTCCCCACCCAGTCCTTCCTGGGAGAAAGGAATCTTCTTGAAATGTTATAGCTTTGGCTATGCTGAAGCCAGATTTGGGTTCTAGAGGATAGTGGTTCGTGAGGGAGGGTCTTTACAGAAAAATGTGATGCTCTAGGATTCAAGGTACCTGAGGATGGCATAAAACATGACCATGGTAAAAGAATGGCTCGGCATTGCTTATGTTGCCATCAAAAGTATTGAGTTCACCTTTCAGCTCTGCCCCTAATTTTCTACAAGTGGCCTTGTGCAAATCACTACACTATTCTGATACTTAGTTTTCTCATTTATAAAATAAGGAGGCAAGTAATATTTGCTTAGCAGGCCCCCTGAAATGGTGGGCCTTATGACAATAGATGAGATGGCCTTCTCCATCCTGGCCTGCATCCTGGTTCAATCACAGTGTTTTGCGAAGAGAGACTTTACAAATTTCTGGCCTGGTTCAATGATACACCATGGTTCTGCCCAACATTGGGTGTTAAAAAGAATTTCATGACTCATTGTATCCAAGATGCTTTGTACAAACATAGAGGATGATGACCATTAAAAATCATAGAATAGCTGGGCGTGGTGGCTCATGCCTGTAATCCCAGTACTTTGGGAAGCCGAGGTAGGAGGATCACCTGAGGTTGGGAGTTCGAGACCAGCCTGACCAACATGGAGAAACCCTGTCTCTACTAAAAATACGAAGAATAAAAAAATAGTCAGGCATGGTGGTGCATGCCTGTAATCCCAGCTACTTGGGAGGCTGAGGCAAGAGAATTGCTTGAACCCAGGAGGCAGAGGTTGCAGTGAGCTGAGATTGTACCATTGCACTGCAGCCTGGGCAGCAAGAGTGAAACTCTGTCTCAAAAAAAAGAGTCATAGAATATCATAGGTCTCTTGGTCCTGATGCTTTACTTCTGAGGTATGGGATCCCAGACCCAGAGATGTGAAATTACTTACCAAAGATCACAGTTAGGAAATGGCAGCATCAGTATTAGTACCTCGGGCCCTGACTCTTTGTCCAGGGCTTCTTCCCCTTCCTGAGGTGGCCACATGGCTTTCCAGCATGGAATCTATCCCTAGCTTTCTTTGGCTCACATAGTCTTTTAGCAAAATGGGGATTAGATCCTCTGGTTTGCTACAGCTCCACCATGCCTCTCTTCTCTGAGGCTTCACTGCCTGGAGTCCTTGGGTGTACTTCTGGGCAAGCCTAATTGAGGTAAGTGGAATCAGCAGAATGGGTGGGATGAACATTCCCTTATTCCACATCCTCATAAGTTTTTCTTAGAAATAAAGACCCCTTATGTGAAGCCTTCGTTGTCAGTTCTTACCCCTCCACTCATAGACAACAAGGCATTGTTACTTCCTTCTTCTCTGGGATCCCATAGCACCTGTGATGGTCAAAACCTGACTCTCAAATGCTAACACATTCTTCACTTCTTAAGGATGAATGGTAGACAACTCCATAGCCTTTCCATTTTAGTGTCTAATCTGATATCTAGAAGCCTCCTGATATGGTTTGGCTATGTCTCAAACTGGCTATGTCGCATTTCTCTCTTGCCTGCCACCATGTTAAGATGTGCCTTTCACCTTTGGCCATGATTGTGAGGCCTCTCCAGCCATGTGGAACTGTGAGTCCAATAACCTCCTTTTCTGTATCAATTACCAGTCTTGGGTATGTCTTTATCAGCAGCGTGAGAACAGACTAATATACCTACTGTGTACTAGTATACCTACTTTATACTGCATACTGTAGGGTTACTGAAATGTACCATTAATATAATATACTACATCAGTTTACCCAACATTCTCATTCAGCAAAATGCAAATATCACCCAATGCTTAACCATATTGCAAATTTCCTGCTGTTTCTGCAAACATGCAGATGGAATTAGACAAGGCACTTAATTTTCAGTATTCCTCAATGCTGTCTTGAGTGATTGCATCATTAAACTACTGCCATTCTTGCTTTTTTTTAAAAAAAAATTACTATGTTGTGAATATTAAATTTAATTTTTTTGTGGATTATTTGTTTAACCCTAGAGTGTGCATTTTGGGGTTGTACTTTTCTAAGTCAACTTGAGTAGCTACACAGTGTGATTGCAGTGCAAATCACCCATACTATTTATTTATTTATTTTTCAAGACAGAGTCTAGCTCTGGCACCCAGGCTGGAGTGCAATGGGGCAATCTCGGCTCACTGCAGCCTCTGCCTCCTGGGTTCAAGAAATTCTCCTATCTCAGCCTCCCGAGTAGCTGGGATTACACATGCCTGCAACCACGCCTGGCTAATTTTTTTTGTGTTTTTAGTATAGATGGGGTTCTACCATGTTGACCAGGCTGGTCTTGAACTCCTGACCTCAGATGATCCACCCGCCTTGGCCTCCCAAACTGTTGGGATTACAGGCGTGAGCTACCACGCCCGGCCTATACTTTTAATGCTAAAGCAAATGTCCCACAAAATTTTCTTTCCGTTTTGAAGTGGAGTCAGTAAGTAAACCACGGGAAAGGCAGCAGTTGGAAAGGCTTGACCACATTGCCGTTTGGAAGAAAGAATTTCTCACTCCGTCTTATCATGACGTTGTTTGTCTTATCATCTCCTTGATAACATGGTGAGTGCTTGAGGACAGGGTACCCACTTTTTAAATTTCCCTGGCACGACAGCAGATGCACATACAAACTGTGTTATATGAAAAAGCTTGTGGCAAGGACACAGAGAGGGGACAGGAGGACTCTCAGAGTGACGGAGCAGGCAGAAAATACAGGCTGGCTTGAGAAGGTATGAAGCAGGGCTTCTCTGACCTTTAACCTTTTGAAGACGCCTCTTAAAAAGCAACCAAAGCATCACCTCCCCTGTCCCCATCTCCCTGTTAACAGCCAGAAGACCTGGGGTCCTAGGGCCTTGGATGGAAAACCATGAGGCAAAGAATTTGAAGGGTGAGGTACCTGGAAGGCAGGTGGGCAGGCTTCTCCCCAATACTTTATTCATCCAGACTCCTTGGGCAGAACAGGTATATATACCTGGATTAGTGAAAGAGGTTAGGAGAAAAGGGAGAAAATGGTTGATTTGCAGCACATGCAAAATAGATCTGGGTACTTAACTTCCCTAAAGTGAGTTATTACAAAAGTCCTCCAAATGGTCATCTAGGCTCTGATACGATTGTCTCTGAGCCTAGATGTACTAAGAAGAATGAGGAAGAAAGTGGAGGAATGTGGCAGGTACTCTCTGGGATATAATCCTCCAAAGGGACCAATTAACCTCCAAATGTCTTCAAATACCCACAGGGCTACCATCCTAGGCCTTCTATCAAACTCCCTTTGCAACCTGAAGGATCTTTCTAAAACGGGAATCTGACCATGTCCTTTCTTAGGTCAGAATCACCAGTGGCTGGCTGTCACCCTCAAAAATAAACACCACACTCTTCAGCATGGTGTCTGTCTAAAGCTCTGGGGAGTCCCACTCCCGCCTGGCTGAGGGCTGCTCCCCTCCCCAACCCACGCTGCCCAGGTCCTGGAAGGCATTTCCTCCTCACTTGTCACAAAGACCTGGGCTTACATGGCTCTTTGTTGCACAGATGCCCTTTCCTTTCTTCTCCATTTGACAGACTGTTTAATAAGTATACATTTGTGCCCACCATCTCACTGGAGTTTCAAAATAGTTCTAAGAGCTTCATCACTGTTCCTTCTTTTAAAAATGAGGACTTCGGGCCAGGTGCGGTGGCTCACGCTTGTAATCCCAGCGCTTTGGGAGGCTGAGGTGGGCAGATCACTTGAGGTCAGGAGTTCAAGACAAGCCTGACCAACATGACAAAAGCCCGTCTCCACTAAAAATACAAAAATTAGCTGGGCATGGTGGCAAGCTGTTGTAATCACAGCTACTTGGGAGGCTGAGGCAAGAGAACTGCTTGAACCCAGGAGGTGGAGGTTGCAGTGAGCTGAGATCATGCCACTGCACTCCAGCCTGGGTGACAGAGTGAGACCCTGTCTCAAAACAAAACAAAACAAAACAACAAACAAACAAACAAAAAAACCCAAAAAGGAGTTGGAGGCTTAGAAGAGTCAGGAGAATGTTCTCAGTGCTTGCATGCCAGAGAGGCAGAGCTGATGGGCCCTCCTTTCTCCCTGAGAGTTCCTTTTCTGCTAGGGACTGTGAGTGTGTGTGAGGCGGTGTTGGGCTGCCACAAGGCAGGGAGAGGCGGGTTATGTCTCTAAGCCCTTCTCCTCCCAGTTCCTCCCAAACCCCCAGTGTGGCCAATGGACAGGTTATTGCAAGTCCTTCACCCTCTGGACAGTGTGCTGCTGCCCAGTCCCTGGGGCAGCTGGGGGTCTCTGCCAGGTGGCCTGGATGAGGTCTGGACAGGGACTGCTGTGGCTGTGGCTGTGCTTGAGCTGTGGTCAGGGGATATGCTGGGCTCCCTGGGGAGGCAAAGGATCTGCTCCTCACTCCCCAACCCTGCCTGGACCCCTGTCCATATCAGTGGAACAGGTCTTTGAAGGAAGGTGCCTTACCTGCTGAATGGGTCTGGCCTGGTGAGATGTTGCCCTCACCCAGAAGCCAAGGCAGAGACTGGGTGAAGCAATAATACTGGCCATTTTTTGGAAACCCCAACTCAGCCTCAGACCACATGAAGGAGTTTAACTTGGGGTATTCCAGGCTTCCTTTAGGGTCTCGTTTCTTCCCTTAGTTGTGTCAATGTGTGACTCCTTCACGCTCCCACCAACAACTCATTAGTAAATCAGTGCTAGATTTAAAGTTAAAAACAAAAATGCCTGGGTTTTGGTCTTGAGACTCTTTCTGCATCTCCACATGGACACAGTAACACAAGCTCATGGAAAGTGAGAACCTGAGGAGATATGTGAGTGACACGTTTTGCATTACCAGGCTCTGCACACTTATGAGCAGCTCTTCCTTTCAGAGCTGCCTCGGCCTCCAGCCCAACCCTGAGGCCCCGAGAGTGTGAAACGGGAGTGGGGTGGCTCAGCATGGAGGGCTTACCTGTGATATTGTTGAGCATCTTGTAATAGGGCTCCTGGCAGGAGTATCTGATCTCAGATTTGTATGTGGTGAGGTTGTTCCTTGTGGAGAAGGTGACCAGCCCATGTTCCAGCTCTCCTGGGGCTCTACAGTCTACAACTGAGAGAGAAGAAGTGAGAACCCTCGACTGCCTTTTGCTCATCTTCTTCTGGCTATCTGATGGATCTGTGTCATGCAGATGTACAGCTGTCATGTGCAGATGCACTGCACACAATTCCAGAAAGCAATGTTATAATGCCTCTGAAGGGTGCCCCTGGGATGTGCAGTGTACAACCTGTGAAGCTACCAGTGGTCCTGCTTTCGAGGTCTCTCCCATTCATTATGGTGCTACTGTGTGGTCAACTCACCTGGCCAGTGTCAATTTTGGGTAGGGGAAGGTCTCCTGATGTTTAAACAGACTCCAGCCTCTTACCCACCAGGGCCTCTTTCTTTTCCTTCTAGTTTTATTGTGCAATCCTCTCTGCCTCTTCTGCCCAAGGATGAAACCCTTGGCTTAGCGAGAAAATTATAGCTGACATAAACCAAATAATCTTTTGTTCTTCTAGTCCCAATCCTAGGCTGAGTAAGAGCAGCTAATATACTCACATTGGAGTTTGGCACAAAAAATAAAAAAACCCCAGCTCCTGTATGAGTACACAGCCCCACCCTGCTGCCTCCCCAGGCAGCTTGCTTGGCCCTAGAAACCAGGAGGCAGGGTTGGAGGCAGATCAGCTTTCAGCCTTCCCCTGTTCATTTTCTACAACTGTTGATGGCCAGATGTTGGAGCCATAATTCCCAGTACAGGACATGACTAAAGATGCCTGCTCCTCAGAGGTGGTCTTTGGGGAGCTTTCCAGTCCAGCTCAGTCTTAGGGGAGTTGTCAGCACTGATAGAGCCCAGCGTGAGTCAGCTGAGAGTCAGGGCATCTTTTCACGACCACATCAGAGGCTCTGGACCCAAATTTGTCAATCTTTTCATTCTTAAGGAAATCCTAATCTTAGGTATAACAGCCTACGCCAGAGTTGAAGAATCATAGATGAATCATAGAATGTCACAGCTGGAAAGAAACCTGAAGTAGGCAATCTAGAATGTTCTCTTTATTTTATCTATGAGCCCAGAGATTTGACTTGTCTAAGATCATACAGCAAGTTACTGTCAGAGTGAGAGCAAGATTTGACCTCAAACCCAGTGCTGTTTTAGTAAATGGAACTAGCAGTTCTTAAGGATCTGTTTTCCAGTTAAATGGCCTATTTTAGCTGGCCAATGGTGGACATCAATTGTCAGAATTTCCAGAGCCCTGGTACAATTTCCAAAGTTCCATGTCCTCCTGAATTTTACTTGGTCATTTTGGGAAACAGTGAGACGTAATTTACCCCTAAGTGCCATTTAGACATTGTGATTTTGACTTTAGGACTCCAAATTCATCTTTTTGATTAGCTAGAGAGTCCACTCAAAATGTAAATAATTCCAAGTCCCTCCAGGTTGGAGGAAAAGATGAAGGAAGGGAGGAAATACGGGTACTTCTTATCCACAAAGAAGGCAAACCAAGACAACTGGTTTTGTCCTGGCCCCTAGTCCAATCACCCTGGACAAATCATCTCCATTTGTTTTGATAACCCAAAAGTAGAGACACTCTTCCACTTTGTGAGGTAAACGTGTGCAGCTCAGCACTAGGATAATGACCAATAATATTTATTATTTAAATACTATGAACAGTTTAAATTCTGCTAAAGCAGATTTTTTCCTCCTTTTTTAGAAGACGCCATTGACTTGGTACCTAGGTATTGGTGTTACTCATCTCCCTTAACTTTGGTCCAGCAGTTTGTTTTGCCTAAACTAATCTCAAGACCTGACCGCCTAGTTTAGGAATTCCAGGGTTGGCCTTAGTGTGGCTAGATGGTCGGGGTCCTGGGAGCCTGTTATGTGGCTGATGCTGGCAGAAAGATATTTTCTGGGTGGAGGACCTACTTTCACATCACTTCAGAGAAGTAACTTTGTCCACTGATACAGCTGGCCCTACAACTGGGTAGACGGGGTGATAAATAGTGGAACATAGAGGGTCTTGGCAATGTGGAGGGGCTCACTTTCTTCCCAAGTCCACAGTGGCAGGGAAAAAGCCATATCTCTCTGGGACACGGAAGTGACTTCCCGTCACAAGAGGCCTTGAGCAGCTCTGTCTGGCACAGTCAGCACACACTAGACCCTGCTTCCTCCGTTGGCCTATGCTCTTGGCTTTAGGAAGGGTTTTATCCTTTTCTGTAAAGTCCTGTCTGGCCAGTTTCGCACTCTGGAATCAAAACACCCTTCTCTTTCCCCTTGCCTTGGCGGTACCGCCCAACACCCTATCTCCACGGTAATTCCTTGCTGCCACTTATTTTCCTCCAGACACACCTTGCTTGACCTGCAGATCCAAGTGTGCTTTGCTGTATTGGGGGGCTTCCTAGAGAATGATGTGCAATCAGATAATCCTAACTCAGGCCTGGGGTTTTGGGCTCTAGCCCCCTCCTTGGCCTCATCTTCTTACCTCCCCTCAGTATACCCACCCTCCAAACACCAGCTCCTTCAGAGTGCTCCCCTGCTGCCTCCTGCTGCCAGGCCTTGCTGGTGCCATCCCTGTTGCCTGGGGCACCCTGTGTCCATGCTCTGGCCACCCTGGAGTCTTGATGAAACACTGCTTCTTCTCGAAAGCCTTTCTAATTCTAACTGGACAGGGCTGCTTCCTTGTTTCTTTGATGGGATGTATCTGATGTTGTTGGCGTCAAAGCTATTACAATTATTTGGGTACATATCAAATCTTCCTCTTGAATTCTGATTCCCTGTATGGCACTGAGTAAGACTGCTGTTAATACTTTGTAGGTTTAAAGACATTTATTCAACTGACACTTGTCTTTAGTAGCCAGCCCATCTCTTCTTTCAGTGCTGTCTCTAGCCGAGAATGGCACCTCGGTCTCCAGACTGCCCAGGGTTCTCCCCTCACCTCACAGCCATTTAATCACCAAATAGATCGGGCAGTCCATTTAATGCAAAGTTTCTCTGACATGTGTACCCAGATCTTCAGACGGAAGCAGAGATTCCAGCTGCCACTCCCCAGCCCTTTCTCTGTCACTGTTTAGGACCTGTGATGTCCCATGGCACAGAGCTGGGGCTACTGCTTTCAGGTGTGATACCTATTTTTTTAAAATTTTTAATCAGAGAATTTTAAGAAACATAGGACTTGTAAGCCCCAGAAGACAGAACCTCTAATGTTGACATTTCAGCCCCATGCTAGGTAGGGGTAGAAGGGATACTTTTGTGAATGAGTAAACATTCAGATTCTCAAAAATCCACACTCTGTGAGTTATTATTTGCTTTACCTACTCATGGTGGTTAAGAAAGCAGCAACAGGTAACACCTTCAGATTCATAAAGTCACAGGCAGTCTGGCTCATTTAAACTTGACATGTAGAATGGATTAGAAACCACTTTGATCTGGTCAGCCTGAGGCCACATGATTATATATTCAATCTTATGTCTCTAAGACCAAGGGCATTTTTTTTTTTTCCTTTGAGAAGAGCACAGTCCCCTCAGAGGTGCTAAAATAAATCCCACATTCTTTTTTTCATTATTTTCAGGAGTAGTGTTTGAATGATGGGCGAACCCTCAAGTAGCGAATTTGTTTTCACACACGTAGCAGCTTCAACTGCTGAGATCATGTTGCCTTGTTCAGCACCCATTCTAATCCACACTGAAAGGGGCACGGGAGTGTTGTTGGGTGGGGAGGGGTGGTGCAGCTCTGGGCCCCGGGGGTCTTGGGAGTGATCCATTTCTGGATGTCTGCATTGTGTGGGGTCTCGTCATTCACTCTGTCACTTGCTCTGACTTGAGTTCGCTCTCCAGATCGATTTCGTTTTCTGCCACTACGGTGAAGATCAAAGAGGGATCAAGAGATACAGAGGAAGGAAGCAGAGAAAGGAAGAGAAAGAGAGAGAAAAATTAGCAAGCAAAGCAGAAACAGTTTATGCAGGAAATACAGAAATCACTTCACCAGAATTGATTAAGAATGCATAGTTTAGGTACAGCCAGTGTGAAGAACAGTTCGGGATTGTGGAATCTGTATCATTCTGAGAATTTGCAGAGTCATACATCCTGGCTCATGAGGATTATAAAATTCTGTCCCTGGGGGGAGCGTTGCCTGCATCTGGTCCAAACCCTGACTTGATGGCATTCAGAGTAGAACAGGGCTTGTCCAGGGGCCACCACAGCAAGGTGGAGGCCAGAACAACAACCCATAATTCCCAGCTTCTTTTCGAGTGCATGTTTCTTTACCACACAGTGCACACCCCTTGTCTGTTTCCAGCCCTGTACTCCATAATCCCTGGGGACTCTCAGCTCCTCAGTCCTGTCTTTGCCTCTCCCCTAGGACCTAGCACAGTGCCTGGTACAGAGAGATGCTCAATAAATACCTACTGAGTAAGCAAAGATGCTGGGTATACCTGAATGGGAATTCTGATAGTCTTAATCCAGCCTATTTTGGGAGAATAGGGTCATATGATGGAAACAGTTCCTCTTTACTACAAAATGACAGGGTGTTCTGTTGTATGCTAATGTAAGTCAGGGAAAAATATTAGTCAGGGAAAAATTGTTAATGTTGCCTACTTTCCAAAAATATGAATGAGAGAAACAAAACCACTTCCTAGTGAGGGGATTGGGTTGGGGCGGGAGATGTTTGTTGATCTTTTGCACGTTTCTGGCCCTCCATGGGTATGGTATGTATATTAACCCAGCTAATCCCCAAAGCAATCTTGAGGGTGGGAAACTGAGGTCAAAGAGTCTGAATATACTGATTAGGGACTCTCAGCTGGTAGAGTCTGCATTTGAATCTAGAACTTCCTAATTCCAAAGCCTGATTCTATCCAAAACACCTCATATCCTCCTTCACCTTCTCCTTCTACATGGCCATTGCTTTGTTCTGCAGAGTGCTTTGCTTAGAACCCAGTCACAGCACTGTGCCTCGAGCCTGGGATTGGAGGAGGTGGCGACTGTGGCCACCAGCACTTGAGTTCCTCCATGCCTGGACCTTGTCTTTTCCATCTGACTTCCCTATGGAACTCTGCACAGGCATCCAGTCAACATTTTTTGAAACATTTTTTTAAAGCCATAAAATGCCCCCTCCTTCCCCACGCTAGGCTCTGACCCCAGCCACATCATAGGAAAAGGAAAAATTTCATCATACGAAAAGGAAAAGAATAAGCGTATTTTACTTCAAAGTTCTTCCTGGGATTTGCCTTAAGGGAATGTCCCCCTTGGGACAATGGGAGGAAATATGTCTGTGTACTGAATCAAGGCCATGTAGGAGAAAGGGATGAGGATAGCGCTCCAGTTTGCATGAAAAGTCATGAAAAGAAGATGGGTGGGACCAACTCCAAACTCCATTTTTTTTTTTTTTTGAGACAGAGTCTTGCTCTGCCACCCAGGTTGGAGTGCAGTGGCACAATCTCGGCTCACTGCTATCTCCGTCTCCTGGGTTCCAGCAATTCTCCTGCCTCCGCCTCCTGAGTAGCTGGGATTACAGGTATGTGCCACCATGCCTGGATAATTTTTGTATTTTTAGTAGAGACTGAGTTTCACCATGTTGGCCAGGCTGGTCTTGAACTCTGGAACTCAAGTGATCCACCTGCTTCTGCCTCCCAAAGTGCTGGGATTACAGGCGTGAGCCACTGTGCCAGGCTCTAATTCTTGACCTCACCTCTCCATCGTAAAGCAAATTCTCCCTTCTCTCTCCCTGTCTTCCCTGCCTATGTCTGTCACTGTGCCTCCTCTCATGGATGCTGGCCATAGATAAGTTTCTAAAACTGTGGTCCTTATAAGTCTTTTTCATTGAAATCACCTGGGTGTTGAGAGGTGGTTGCAGAGGGTGGTGGTGAGGTGAAGTGGTTGGAAGCTTGTATTTTTACAAAGCTCAGTAGATGATTTATATAGACTATATCATTTTAAAATCATTGGCACATCTTCTAAAATATAAAGCTAGTCCAAACTCCTTATTTTATAATTGAGGCGAAGGATCTTATTCACAATCACAGAGTTGGTTAGGGGCAGAGCCAAGGCAAGATCTTACTCTGGGTCCCAGGAGCCAGTGAAGAGCTGTATCCTTTGCTTCATGCAGGCCAACTGTGCTGACCCCACAGCCCTTCCTGTACAGCCCTAAATCATGAGTTGTCTCAGAAGATGTAGGGGATATGGCTGACGGCCACATGAAGACTAGCAAGGTCACTCAGCTCTGGGCACCAGCACCAAACTAGTTTCCTGAATTAGCAATTGCCAAAGCTGGTTTTGAGCCTGGACACATGCTATTCCTTTAGTAAGTTCGGCAACCCATCTATGGACTGAAGTAAAATTGGTATTTAACAAAGTACTGGGCCCATAAGTTTCTTTTGGGATCCAAACGTCTTATTGCCAAAAGGGGCATTGATATTCTTTTTTCCCCCAAACCTTGTGCGTCTGTTAAATTTCTGCTCCCATCCCCTTCAGAGTGCTCCTGCCACACTTTCACCCTTGCTTGCTCCGCTCGGATTCCGCCAGTATTGGGGAGCTCAGTATCTTTATAACAACCCATTAGGCTTTCTTACTTTTGCAGGTGGGAATCTTGTTACTCCACGTCCCGTCCTTCAGACACTCAATCTGGAATGTGTCCATCTCCACATTATCCTGGGAAGAGACAGGAAGAAGGGAGTGGGAAGAAGGAGGCGGGGGTGGTGGTAGGGGTTTTTTCCTAGCAAAACCAACTCAAGTTCCACACGTGTCTGTCCTCAACTGAGATTTTCCACCCATGGGCCTCCAAGGGCAAGCTTGAAGGTAGGGGAAAGATACACACTGAATTCATATTCCCTTCTCATACTCTGGAGAGGGGCAAGGGCTATGTGTAAGAAGGGGTTTGGGCAACTATCTCTGAGGGGAAGACTGTAAGCATTGACTCCTTTTTCAGAGCAGTGCTTCTCAAACCAGGGCAAGCAGTCAGCATCTCCTAGAGGGCTTGTTAAAACACAGGTGGCCGGGCTTCTCCCCTAGAGTTTCTGGTTCAGTGGGGCTGGCTTACCCAAGCATTTGCATTTCTAACAAGTTCCCAGTGATGCTGAGACTGAGGACCCCTCTTTGAGAACCATTCCTTGGAAGCAGTGGTCCTTTAGTTTGGCTGCACCAATCACTGGTCCCAGTCCCAAAAAGTCTGCTTTAACTCATCTCAGGTGAGAGCTGGGAGGTGATTTTTTTTTTAAGCTAACAATGTGATTCCTAGAACTACTGCTTCAGGGGGTGGGAGAGTGAGGGGAACCCATCTGTTCGTTTTTTTATTTTTTGAGACAGAGTTTTGCTCTTGTCACCCAGGCTGAAGTGCAATGGCACAATCTCGGCTCACTGCAACCTCCGCCTCTCAGATTCAAGCGATTCTCTTGCCTCAGCCTCCCGAGTAGCTGGGATTACAGGCGCCCGCCACCACACCTGGCTATTTTTTTATTATTTAGTAGTGATAAGGTTTCACCATATTGGCCAGGCTGATCCTGAGATCAGGTGATCAACCCACCTGGGGATGACAGGCGTGAGCCGCTGCGCTTGGCCCCATCTGCTACTTTTAAACCGTCTACTTCCTTTCCTGGTATCCCACTCCACTCCCCTCTATAAGCCGATGAACTTTGTTACAGTTCTCAGCCTTGATTATAGAGCTGTATAGATCCATATTTTAAAAATTAAAACCAGCTCATGCTCTGATTAAAAAATGAAACAAATTTTTGTGCCACTTTCAGAGTGTGAGACCGCCTGGGACACATGCTTTGGAATTTCTGGAGCATTTGAGAAGTTGATGGGCAGCTAGGAAATTCTGTGCTGGAACGATGACAAGTGCTGGCAGCCCATCTGCCCTGGGGAGGGTGCAGGTTTGGAGAGTTTCTGTGGCCTGCTCACTACCCTTTCCCAGGCAGGGCTCTGCACCTTCAGCACTTTGTAGCCTGTGTCACAGCTGACGAGCACTTGGTCTTTGAAGGAATACTTGGCTTGGGAGGGCTCGATTTTCCCATGGACAGGAGGTTGTAGCTCTGGGCACTCATTTCCTGGTGGGAAGCAAATGAAAGAACAGCAGGTGAGAAAATGAGAATTCTGACCTTAAAGGGCCAGTCCCTAGAAAGCAAGGCCTGATGAAGGTGAATAAAACATGGAACTGGGTATTGGAGGCATGGATCTTCCAGGCCCTTCAAGAGACTAATTCGGGAGCCATGAATAGGGCAGTTTCCAACTTGGACCACCACATCCTGACTTGTGGAATGAAATGGTTGACCAGATGATTTCAGTAAAACTCAGGATTGGGAGGAATGTTAAATGTCATTAAATCCAATCCTTGTCTGATGCTTCTCTTACAACATCCTCCGCAGTAGACACCAAACATACTGCTCAGCTAGGAGCCCCACCAGGTCCAAAACTGCATCCCTCCTCCCTCAGCCACTACCAGCATCCTTCCTCCCTCAGCCACCACCCCTGGGAGGGCTAAGCATGGCGGCTCAGGGACACAGTGACAGGGAGCTTAATGCCTCCCTAACCTGTACCTTTCAGGCTCAGACTCTGCTGATTACATGAACATTGTTTTCCTTCTTAGCTGAAATTTGCGCCCCTGTAATTTTTACTCATTTGTCCTCTCGGGCCACCAAGGATGACCCAAATTGCTCTTTCTTCCCAAGGCCCTTCTTCAAAGCATTAGAAAGGCTGTGATCATATGCCTCTGAGTCCTCTCCTCGAAAAGCTAAATCTGACAGGCTCTTCAGGCCTGGGCCTATCCCTGACACTTTTTCTAAGACAAACTCTCCTTTGTTAAGATCCTGTCTACTCTCCCCCATCTGAGCAGTGTACGTGATAATGTAGGCAGGGCCAGAGTTTTAGCCTATGAACTGGGTTAGTCATGCCCAGCTGTGATCTTTTGTCGCTGATGTTCACCCTCTCCTTCCACGAGTTCCTACAGACCAGTTACTGTAGGTTGAATGGCTTGATCAAGGTTTGGACCAGGACTGACTGACTTGGGGGACGGGGGCATGAGATCCATGGGCTTTGCCGATGGGGGACCCAGAAGGAGGCAAAGCACCATAGTGAAACATTCTGGGCTACAGGCCCATATCCAAATTCTAACCCTAGACCTGGAGAAGGCTGGAGCTGAAAAGGCCCTCCTCCCCAAGTCTATTGAATCACTGTGTGAGGTATAGAGTTCAGGAAGCAAGATTTCTTTTTCTTTAATCTCTCTGTGTGATACTGAAGTACATGTTTTGAAAACCACCTGTCTAGTCCACCCAACATTATTGCTGCCCTTGCCCCCATTTTATAGATGGAAAACTGAGTCAGGAAAGAGCACGTGCCTTGGTCCCCAGCTGCTCAATTGGGAGTCCCATCAGGTCCCCAGAGGAGACCCAAGCCTGCACCCCTCCTCCCTCAGCCACTGCTGCTGCAAGGGCTAAGCACAGCAGCTCAGTGTAACCTGGGAGGGAAGAGGTTACCTGCAGCCCTGTATGAGAGCCTCCAGCCCCGGTTCTCTCCCGAGTTGTCACTATGGAACAGGATCAGGACACTGTGGCTCTGGGTGCTGATGGGTTCTGGGGCTTTCTCTCCACAGAAAGGCCCCAGAACTTTTGGACCAACTTTGATCTGCAAAATATGAGAGAGAGAAAGAGAGGGTTCCATCTGAGCAGCCAACATGGCCTCTGCAGGTAATACCTCTCCACTGCACTCTGGGTTTTCTGGAAGCTTCCATATGAACCCTTGATATTCACTTAGGTTTTTAATGAGCTGTACCATTCACCAAATGGTTTCATCTTCATTCTCTCTTTTATAATTTACAATGACTCTTGAAGTGGACAAGGCAGGTTAATAATCCTCTACTTAACTATTTATAATAGCAAAGGTATACAACCAAATCAAATGCCCATCAGTGACAGACTGGCATTGATATGGCACATATACACTGTGGAATACTATGCAGCCATACAAAAGAATTAATTCATGATCTTTGCAGAGACATGGATGAAGCTGGAAGTCATCATTCTCAGCAAACTAACACAGGAAAAGAAAACCAAACACCACATATTCTCACTTATAAGTGGGAGTTGAACAATGAGAACACATGGACACAGGGAGGGGAACATCACACACTGGAGCCTGTCAGGGGGTGGCGGGGCAAGGGGAGGGAGTGCATTAGGACAAGTACCAATGCATGTGGGGCTTAAAACCTAGGTGACATATTGATGGGTGCAGCAAACCACCATGGCACATGTATACCTATGTAACAAACCTGCATGTTCTGCATGTGTATCCCAGTACTTAAATTGAAAAAAAAATCTTCTGCTTAAAGATGAACCTATTGTGGCTCAGAGAAGGGCTGAGTGCTGTCTGGTGCATAAAACAGAGATGATCTCTGCTGTCAAAAATGGTGCATAAAGCAGAGACGATCTCTGCTGTCAAAAAACCTGCAGTCTAGTTGGGGGAGACTAACAACAAATAATAAACAAAATAATTATAGGGTGTCATAAGGGTAATAAAAATAATCAGGATGATATGCATGTATAATAGAAATATATGCTATATTTTTATAATTGATGTAGTAAAATCTATGTAACCTATAGAAATAATCATTCCTATAATGGTAATATAATAGATAATAACTTTAATTAGGTGATCAAGGCCAGGGCTTTCCCTTAGGTAGCACTGGGAATCTGAGATGCATAGGGTGAGTATGAGCTTATTTGAAGAGAAGGGAAGAATACTTTCTAGGGAGAGAAAACTGCATATGTACAGATCAAGGCCAAGGGTGGTAAAGAGCTTGCCTAGTGTTAGGAATAGGCAGGAAGCCAGGCCGGTTGGGCAGTGGGAGTGCCATGGCACGAGGTTGGACAACAGACAAAGGCCAAGTTGTGCTGAGAAATTTAGGTTTAATTTAAAGTGCAAACTCAATCGAATCTAGCTTTTATAAAGATCACCCTCAATGCTATGGGAGAACAGCTTGTGTAGGGCAAGAGTGGAAGCAAAAAAAAAAAAAAAAAAACCCGTTGGGAAGTTTTGCAGCTGAGCAGGAGGGAGGTGATGAGTTTGCAGTAGGTTGGGGGCAGTAGGGAAGAGAAGGCAATAGGCTCTATTATCTGATCCAGATTCCCCACCATTCATTCCTGGTTCTTTTCTATGTCTTTAATGCACTTTTCTCCCATCTTTGAGGGCCATGACTCGTTACCAATCATTTGGTGACCTCTACAATCCCAAGTGACATCTTTGTCCTGTCCTTATTGAGGAGAGGGGGAAACAAATGAAGCCCCAAGAGGTTGCATGCTTGGATGAGGCTCCCATGTGTAGCTCCTGAGACACTATGGCAGGCAGAATTCTAGATTGAAGGTTGAGCTTCACCCCTGGAGTTACTTTGTGATGATGTTCTGTTAAATGGCAAAAGGGATTTTGCAGGTGTATTAAAGTTATTCATTAGTTGACCTAAAGTGAGGGAGATTATCTGGGTGGGCTTAACCCAATCACACAAGCCCATTCCACACAATTTCCTTCTGCTGGTAGCAGCAGCAGAAGTCAGGGAGATTTGAAGTGTGACAAGAATTTGATGGAAGGGACTGTTTCTGGTGGCAGGGACCAATGTGAAAGTATCTAAGCACAACTTCTAGAGCTGAGAGCCACCACTGGCTGACAGCTAGGAAGAAGAAGGGGATTTTAGTCTTACATCTGCAAGGAACTGAATTCTGCCAAGAACTTAAATGATCTTGGAAGTTGATTCCTCTCCAGAGTCTCTAGATAAGAGCTCCATCAGCTGACACCTTGATTTCAGTTTCATGAGACCCTGAACAAAGAATCCCATTGTGCTCACTGGGACTTCTGACCGACACAATGCTGGGATGAGAAATTGGCATTGTTTTAAGCTGTTATGTTTGTGGCACTTTGCTAACACAGCAAAATAGAAAACCCGTGGCCTATGCTTCCTGCTGTCACCCTCCAGCCAAGCTGCCTCTTAGCCTCTGTATCCAAGTAGGGGACAGGCCAGGCTCTAAGTTCTAGAGTTTTCTTTCGTGTCCTCTCAGGCTTTTCTGCCTCTCTCACTGTTGACAGCTTTCTCCTGGGCAGTCTCATTTTCTAGCTCTTTCTGACCTCTTTTGTGGGTTCCTCTTCCTCCATCTAGGTCTCATAATCTATTGTGTTCTGGCTTCCTTTTTTTTTTTTTCTAGGACGTCCCATTTCCACAGTTTAAATCAGTACCTCTTTAAACACTTAACGGCACCCATCTTTATCCCCAGCTCAGTGTCTCTTCTGAGCTAGACCCTAATATTCAGCTCTACTTGGATGTTTTGGCTGTTCACTCTGTAAGAATTGCTGGTTTTACTTTCCACACATCTCAAAAATATCTCCCCATTATCCCAGGCATGGCTCAAATTCTTAATTATAATATTGAAATAACCACAAATAGAGTAGTTATTTGCCTGTGGTATTTCTTCCATCTTTATTTACCTTCGACATAGCCTCTCCCCGCAAGTGGGCCCAGCAGCATAATTTGTGGAGTCTGGGGCAAAATGAAAATACGGGGCCCCTTATTTAAAACAAATTAAAAATTTCATCCATTCTTCTTTGCCTTGGTAGTCGGCTAAAAAAATAAACAGAAGAAACCTAGTTTCATATGTTTATTAAACCAAGCATGAGGCCCTTCTGTGCACAGGGCCTTATGTGACAGCATGGGATGCTTGCTCATGAGACTGGGCATGCCAGCAAGAGACCTTTCTAAAATGCAGATTCAACCTTAGACTCTCCTCCTCAAGCCTCCCTAATGGCCAGGGGGGTCATTTCAGATCAGAGATTCCTGGAATAGATCTAATTAAGATGGTAGATATTATTTTAAATAATGCCTTTTTGAGAAACTAGCTGCTTGGCTCTCTATCCTGGGAGAAGAAGGTGAAGATTCTGCCATATCAATTTTCCCAACTCAGCCAAGATTTTCCAGCATCTCCAGGACAAGTGTTCATTGCAGGCTCACCTTGATATAGTCATAGGGGCAGGGCACCTCAGGATGGTCCTCAATGTCAAATATGTCCTCAAACTGCAGGTTGACCATGAAACCCTCCTCCAGCTCGATGGTATAGAGGCATTCAGAGCTCTTGGGGTAAGGGTTTGGGAAGTCAGGGCTGGTGATCACCCCAGTCCTTTGAGTGAAGAGGTTGTCACTGCACTCCACTGTTGGAAACATAGCAGAGAAGATGGCACATCACAACCACGGCCACAGCAAGCCTTGCTTATCTGTTACTATATGATTTTCCTGATGGTCCCAAGCAGTAGACAGGGAAGGTATCAGCATCTCCATTTTACAGATGGGAAAAATGAAGCTCAATGAAAGGAAATGATTTAGCCAAGGTCTCATGTCTAGCAATTTACCGAGTTGAGACTCAAACACAGATTTTCTAATTGTCTGTCCAGGACTGTTTACCCTGTGTGAAGATCCTTCTCATCAGATCCTCTGGTTTGGGGGTCAGGGAGAGGGATGTGAGAGGGAAGGGTTTCGAGATGGAGTGGTCAGAGGGATGCCTGGACCTCTGTGATCCTGCCCTCCCTCCACCCAGAACTTCAGGAGATCCCTCATCTCCTATAGGCCCTTGACACACACCTCACTTTCTAGCCCCTGTCTTTGTTTTGTTTTTCTTTATGGTGCTATTCACTGTGTTCAATTAAATGTAGCCTTAAGCTTCCTTCTTATTTTATTTTATTTTATTTTATTTTATTTTATTTTATTTTATTTTATTTTATTGAGTCAGGACCTTATTCTGTCACCTAGGTTGGAGTGCAGTGGTGCCGTCTCGGCCTACTGCAACCTCTGCCTCATGGACTCAAGTGATCCTCCCACCTCAGTCTCCTGAATAGCTGGGACTACAGGAACGTGTCACCATACCTGGCTGATTTTTGTAGTTTTTCTAGAGATGGGGCCTTGCTATGTTGCCTAGGCTGATCTCAAATTCCTAGACTCAAGCCATCTGTCTGCCTTGGCCTCCCAAAGTGCTGAGATTACAGGTGTGAGCCACCTTGCCTGGCCTTCTTACATATTTTAAATTCAGCCTGAAGGGTTCTGCATACATGGTGAACAGTAACCTAATTGGATTTTTAAGTAGACTGCAATCTACTCTTCCACTGTAATTTTAAAATAAAATCCTAAGCCCTCCACTGACCTAATGGGCCCCTGAGGCAAAAGGATCTCCAGAAAACCTTAAAACGGAATTCCTGGCCATGATGGAGTGGTAGGTTAAACACTCCTTCTATATCCCTGTTTCTCTGCAGTTTGGACACAACAAGTGACCAGCATTAATGTTAAATAGAGATCATGAGAGTGAGAAAACAGACTACTAGTGGCAATAAAATACCAAATTGTAAATGATGAAGGACCTAAGGCCATGCCAGGCAAGGGTTAAGTCATGCATCCCCCGCACTGAAAGCAGAAACTATGTTCTAACGATGCTACAAAGTTTTTCTTTTTCTCCAGCAGCTGAACAAGCACTGGCCTTGCAATAAGTGATATGAAAACAATTTTCAGCTCTACCAGATGCCAACTGGCTGATCCCCACCCTGTTCCACAAGCCATAACTATGGCTTTGAATGAATAAGACATTGATTTCAGTCACTTTCTCTTGATAAGAGACTTCTGACCATGGCCTGGTTCTGGCCAGTTTACAGAGGCTGCACACTTGAATGTCTCCTGTCCTGAAAAGATATTTGGACCGTAACTGTAATACATTTAATGTGAAGTCTCCATCCCAAAATGAACATGGATCATATGTTGCATGCATGTTTGTTCAATATGCATGTGTCAGGACCACTGTCATAAATATTCATAGCTCCTCCTGTAACCTGTTGAATATGTTTAGCCAACCTGTTCAGCATAAAGCTCCTACCTCAATCCCTCCTCCTTTCAAGTGCCTGTCTCTGGTCTTGGCTGGAGGTGGTGCTTCCCAGACTATGAGGATGGCCACCTGCTGTAAGACTTTATAAGGAATAAAATCTCCTCTCTTTTTCCAAACTTACAGATTTGAAATCTTGATTTTTTAAGTTAACAGTACCAATCACAGAGTTTTGGCCAGTCACGGGTGGCCATCTGTTCAAACTACATTTGAACAAGGCAAATACCAAGCTATAAGTAATTTGGCTGTTTCTGTACCTGACTTCCATTTGCTGTCCATCACTTTTCTTCTACTTCCCATAAATCTTTTTTTTTTTTTTTTTTTTTTGAGAAGGAGTCTCGCTCTGTCACCCAGGCTGGAGTGCAGTGGCCAGATCTCAGCTCACTGCAAACTCCGCCTCCCGGGTTTACGCCATTCTCCTGCCTCAGCCTCCCGAGTAGCTGAGACTACAGGTGCCCGCCACCTCGCCCGGCTAGTTTTTTTTTGTATTTTTTTAGTAGAGACGGGGGTTTCACCGTGTTAGCCAGGATGGTCTCGATCTCCTGACCTCATGATCCGCCCGCCTCGGCCTCCCAAAGTGCTGGGATTACAGGCTTGAGCCACCGCGCCCGGCCTACTTCCCATAAATCTTATCCAGCATGAGCAACCCTGGAGTTGCTCTGAACATGTTCTGGTGGTGGTAGGGTGGGTGGAGGGGAGGATTCTCAAATTGTTCTTTGCTCAGTTAAACTCTGTTAAATTTAATTTGTCTCAAGTTTTTCTTTTAACAGCTCCTTAACTTTATGTTTATTTTCTTGCTCCCACTGGACTATAAGCTCTGTGAGTGCAGGAATTCTGCTTTGTTCCCCACTGCATTTACTGCACCCAAGAATCCACTGTCCTGGGAACCTAGACATGACTTTAGCGCTGCTAAGGAACCTTGATTTGTCACTAAGACTTTACCCTTGGGCCAGTTCATCCTAGATCTGGGATGTCAATGTTTCTACGCCCTTGTTCATTCTGCTTATTTGCAAATGAGAAAACTGTGGTTCTGAAAAAGGGGGCATGACTAACTTAAAGTTTCACAGCTATGAGCTGCAGGACAAGGTGAAGATAGAAGTCTCCTGAGTTCCCAACTGTTTTCATTTTTTACCCCAAGCATTCTCATGGGGGTGATCTTGCCCTCAAGAAAGCTAAAATTCCTTCTTGGTGGGGAAGGTCTTACTTTTTAAATGCACAATATCCAGATAGACATACAGTACATAAACAGATGTATAGTATCTCTGTGGTGTTAAAATTTCATGGGGGAGAGAGGAACTATTAGGAAAATGATATTTTAAAAAGCTCCTGCTGACGTGTGAAAATGAAGAAAATGAGTTAGAAAGCTTGCCCTGCCCTAAGCATTCTTGGCCCTAACTGTACTCAACACATAGTAGATACTCAGTAAAACTCAACTGAATAAAAACAATAGAAAACATACACTCTGTAAGAAAAATCCTGCACGTGCCTGTTCTTTTGGTTTTAGATCGCTTTATACTGATGTGTTATATAGGGTTTTATTCAGAAGCAAATAGCAGCTTTTGAAGGAGGAAGAAAAAAACTTTTGTCTCCAGACTTGCCCTCCTCCAGTGATCCCTCACTCAGCTTCCAAGTGAGATTTCAAGCATAGATGCTAATCCTGACTACACTAATCTACTGGCTGTTCCCTGAAACATTGCAAGTTCTTTCACACCTCTGATTGTTTGCAGAAGCTGTTCTCTCCACCTGGAAGGCCCTTCTTCTCCTTTTTCCTTCATCTCTGTCAAGGGTCACAACTCTGGGAGGTGTTTGCCTGCACAGGTCTGATTGTGCTACGTCCATACTTCCATTACGTAAATGTAATGGAAACATTACTGTTAAAATAGAGACGATAAGACACTTCGCCATTTGCTTGCGTGGCCATTACCCTACTAGCCCAAGAGCTCCTCCTAGAAAGTGGCTAAACCCTTCCATTTCTCCATCCCTCTCTAAGCACAACTACAGCATAGTACGTATGTTGATGAGAGATGAAAACAAAGATAGAAGGAATGGGAAGTTTTCTGGCTGTTTCTGTTTGCCTCTTTCCTCTCTCTCTTATTCCCTTTGGACTGAGGTCTCTCTATTGCAGGGGAACTTAGCGGCCATGGAAAAGAAGAGGAAAAGGAGTTGCTGGGTAAAGCATAATTCATGGCTCAAAGAGAAAGAACTGGGAAACCCAAATTTTCCCCTAACTTGAGCAGACCAATTGCCTACAATAGGATAAGACACAGCAACCTATATAGCAAAAATCCTGCCCAGAAAGAAAGATGGCCAAATAGTCTACAGCTTCTCTCCTTTGGGAACGCAAGTTTGGGTTTCCAGGCTGGGTGGACATTTCTGCATCTTCATCCATGTGGGGTCTGAGGTGCATCATTGACTTCATTTTTACTTGTTCCTACTGCATATCTGTCTTTCTCTGAACCTCATCTAAGGTTATTGAGGATGTGGCCTATAAGGGCAATGCATAGAATCATTAGTAGTCTCTACCTCGGCAGGTCCTGTTGTCTGTGTGGAGGATGTAGCCGAAGCGGCAGGAGCAGTAGTAGCCGCCAATGTAGTTGTGGCAGTAGTGGTCACAGGACAGCTCCTCGTCCTCCCTCTCCTTGCACTCGTCCACATCTGTAGGACAGGTAAAGCCTCTGCATCAATACATGCATGATGATGAAGACTATAGCCAACATTTATAGAGCACTTGATATGGGCCACTCACTATGTTGGGAGATTCATGCATTCTCTCATTTAATCCTCACATACAGCCCAGAGGTAGCCATTATCTTCACTTTACAGACTAGGAAACTGGAACTCAGAGAGGTTAGGCAACTTACCCAAGGTCACAAAGAACCAAGTTCAAACCCAGGCAACCTGACTTCTGGTGGGACCACTATCCTCTAACAGTTATAATAATAATAACCATGTATGGGATAACAACCTCATGAAGTATTACACATTTGTTACTACGCATTCTGTTACTATTCACATTCTATGGAGGATGAAATGGAGACATAGAGGCATTAATGAACTTAGAGTCACACAGATACTAAGTGGCAGACCCGGGATTTAAATCCAGACAAGCTGGGTACAGAGCTTGTGCTCTTAACTTCTAACTCATGCTTTCTTTCTTTCTGCCCCTAATGTGGGTCAAGCCCTGTCCTAGGCATTTGAATGTACATTTCCCCAAAAGGGATAAACAAATGGCCAATAAGCACATGAAAAAGTGTTCAACACTGCTAGCCATTAAGGGAATGTAATTTAAACCACAATCAGGTACCACTACATACCCACCAGAGTGATTAAAATTTTTAAAAATTGACAACATGTAATGTTGGTGCAGATGTGGAGCAGCCAGAACTCTCGTACATTGGGGACAGATAAAAGTGGTACATTTGCTTTGGAAAAGGTCTGGCAGTGTCTCATAAAGCTAAACATATACTTATCCTCTGACCCAGCAATTCTTCTTTTATATATTTACTCAATAGAATTGAAAACATATGTTTGCAAAAAGACTTGTACAAGAAAGTTCATAAAAACTTTATTAGTGAGAGCCAAAAAATGGGTAGATCCCAAGTAGCCATCAATGAGAGAATGGGTAAACATACTTTAGTATATTCGTACAATGGAAAATTACTCTGCCGGCAAAAGGAGCAAATTACTGATGCATGCAACACACGAATGAACTTCAAAAACATGATGCTGAGTAAAAGAATCCTCATCCCCAAAATATATTCTCTACGTGTTCATTTAAATGAAGTTTTAGAAGAGGCAAGAATTAATCTATAGCAGGAAAAAAAATGAAAACAGTTGCTTCCTCTAAGGGAAGTGAGAGCAGAGATTGACTGGGTGGGGACACAAAGGAACCCTCTGGGCTGGTGGTAAAGTTCAACGTCTTGTTAGAGGTTTGGGTTACACACAAATAAAGATTTTTCAAAATTCAACAAATGTGTACATGAGATATGTGTATTTCATTTTATGTCAATTTTACACGAAGAGAAAAAATACTGTGAACAAATATTGAACTCTAGCAAGATAATATGCATGCTGAATTATTTAGGAAGAAGTGTACTGATGTCTGCAATTTACGTTAAAACACTTTGTAAAAGATGAATTGCTGGATGGATAGAGGATAGATGGATGGATAGATATGTGATAGAGCAAATGCAGTAAGACATTAATGGTAGAATCTATGTGGTGCATAATCTATGTGGTGCATACACAGATTTCCATCGTAAAGGAGAGGGCACAGGACAGTTTTCATCTTCGGAGAGAGACAGAGACCTGAGGATGAGTCGGTTCTCCAACTTACCCACAGCCATGTAGTGGGCATCAAAGCCTGTGAATCGCTCCTCATTGGAGAAATCTGACCGGAAAGTGATGGACATGAAGGAGCCAGGGGAGAGGACCACCTCCTGGCCGGGAGTCTGCTCTGTGTCTGTGGTCTCCCTGCCACAGAAGGTTGCCAGCACCTGGTCCTCAGTTTCTACCTTTGAGGTCAAAGACAAAGGGAACAAGGTGAGCAGTTTCCCAGCTAGGCTTCTTTTCTTATCTTTAAAAGAAAAAGGAAGAGGCCACCCAAGAGTAGGTTAGTCAGCCTGAGAAACCCAAAGAAAGGAGGTTAAGGATTCTTGAGAAAAGATGCATTACAGGTTAAGTCAATGTGGACATCTGATCAGTTTCATTCATCTTATTTAGTTCCATTAGAAGTAACTTGATATTTGTTGTTCCTGTCAATAACCAAAAGGCTTATTTATTAAAAATAACTCAATATGAAAGTTGTAAAAAAGTTAGATGACCTCACAGACAGATTCTCTGTGCAACAGGAACTTACCACCTTTCCAAAGAATGGAAACTGTATACACAATATAAGTCATTCATTGATATCCAAGGTGTGCCTACTGCTGAGCAAAGCATGAGATGGAGGTGATGAGAGATAGTCAGACACAGTTCTGTGCACAGGACAGCAGTGTTGAGGTTGAGGAACACAGACACAGGCAGGTATTATTCAGTGTGACAAGTGCTTTCATACAAGCAGAAGCACTGCATATACACTCAAAACAGGCAAACAATCTACATTATAATATAAGCTACAGGAGAGAAGGACTTATTTTCTTTAGAGATGTGTCTTCAGTTCATGGAACAGGACCTGGCACATAGTAGTTATCCAATAAACATTTGTTTACAAGAACTAAAAGTACAAGCCCCATTCGGTGAACAGTGAGTAGCCAGGGAGTCTGTGGGGATTGTAGGAGGAGATGTACTTGGAAGGATACATGGAAAGTAAATTATGGTTGACCTTGAATGCCATTAATTCTGTGAGTAAGTGGAAGACACTGAAAACTTTTAAGCAGGAAAGTCATGTAGTGAACATTAATGTTTAATAGGCAGTCTTAATATAGAACTATTTATTGGAATCATCCAAAAATAGTTTGAGTGTGTATCTCTGTGTGTACATGTTTGTGTTAAGACTTAGATGCAAAAAACATGCCTGTTTTCTAAAAGAATTCCCTTCTTTGGAAGAGCTAGAGGCTCTGTGCGAATTCAGAGATCCAAGCAAAGATCCTAAACTGGTGGCTTAAAGCTGAATTTATGTGAGACAGGAGTTTGGGAAGCTTCGTATGATAGCTAGTTGGTATATTTATTTGAGTATGAATTCTTGACGTACCTATTCAATTATCTTATACCTAATTCAATTCTTATAAGTTGTATTTGTGTTTGCAACCTCTGGACTAATATTTTAGCCAAGATGTATGAAAAAAATCTCTTACCAAGAATGATTCCTGCTGCCTTTCAAAGTCATTAAAGAAACGTTCTCAAAGGCTGCCTATCTCTAGTAGCTTCTAATGAATTCATTGTTTTGTTCATTAGCTTAGCATGTCAGAAATATCTTGACATTTGACACTTCTGTTTTGAAACTAATGGTTTATTTATTTAAAATAAGTGAGTTTTAAAGAAAAACAATTTGCCCTGGCAACAAAACACAAGTACAATTAATCACCAACTTTGGGAATTGAAGTGTAAACAGAAGATGAGATCATGGCTTTGGTATTTATTTCTCTTCTCTGCAGATACCAGCCGAACTCACACCAGTCTTGTTACTGTAGAATGTGCCTATCTGCACACAGCTGAAATGTCACTTTCTTGAACCCCCAGCTGCTGTATTATTTTGTCTGACTCAGTTTTCCAGATAGCCAAAGGTTTACCTAACTATAATTAAAATTTTCTTTTGGTGTAACACTTTTTTAAAAGTTCTTTAAAGAAGTACCCACTTTCTCTAGCGAAACATGCTAACCCTTTCTTGGTGATCCAGGGACATTGTTATGAATGTCAGACATTGGGATACTACATTAAAGTGATAATCTTGGGGATATGGAGTTGTGTAATGTCGCTTGACCTGCATTAAACACTGCTGGACTATAAAGCCTTGAAATTCTGAAATCTTCTTTATGTAGTGTTTTATTTCTTGTCTTTTTATCAGCCTATTCACTGTACTTTTCTGTCTGCTTATTTTTAATATATTGTGAATTAGAAACCAGTTAAACTGCTCTTGCTAGAACTTAATAAAAAAAGGCTAAATAGATTTAGAATGAGGGCTTGGGAAAGGGATTCTTCTGTGAGTAACTGCATGAACTAGAGTACACCATCTTTGTGACCTCTGCTTTGGAGTAATATGATATTTAGGAACCTGGCAGTTGGAGGTCCTGGGTCCTGTTCCTGACACTGCCATATCCTGCATTTTGGGCCATCTCCTTTCTAGCTCTCAGTTATCCACCTGTAAACACAGGGGTTTAGACTAGCTGAGCTCTAGATTCCTTTCCAGTTCGGACATAGTAGTCATCATAGTCTAACAGAATTCTAACAAATCATCATAGTCATATATTATATAAACCAACCAGAAGATGGTAAGCAGGAATTTTAACACTCAGATTACTGCCTGTTGATGAACTTGAACTTGTTAATAATGAATAGTCATGCCTTGGGCATTAACAGTTCCAGCTACACAGCCTTCTTTCTGTAACTTGGTATCCCCAAGGCCTCTTGGGTTTTGCAATGACTGGGACGTGAACTTTTCAATGAACCCACTGGTCATTTGGATTAGGGAGATACTACTGAGGGTCTGCGATAAATGACCTCCCTCCTTGTAACGTCTGGGCTTAAGGATCTTTTCGTAATGGCAGATAAATGGTTATCACCTGCAGAGCCACAGTATTCCAGAGAACAGGAAGCATGCCCCAGCTGAGGCCCATGGGAAAATCTGAGCCATACATCCTTTTAGAAGCAGAGAAGAGAAGGCCAGTAGCCTGGGGCCCTGGGAATTCAGCCTGTAGCTCAGAATAGAGTCCTGGAATATCAGAACTGGGCAGGACCTTTAAGAGCTATTTCTATCTGCCTCCTTCTATAGGAAACAGAGGTCAAGAGAGGGGAAGTGACTTGCTCAAGACTGGAGAGATAACATGAACATTTTCTGATATCAGTTTTGCTTTAGGAACTATTCTGAGATGAGAGAAAAGAACCCACCAACCCAGAGAGTACATGACTAAAGACACAGACACTTGGCCAAACAATTTTCCTGGCTCAAAGGGCTCTTGAAACCTTATCTCGGGTGCATGGACTGTCTCTTAGAGAGGATGTAGCTCACTGACAGCTCCAGTCATAACTTAAACAGAGGGGTCACTGGCCCTGGTTAACATTTGCATCCTCTGCTGTGGAGTATGGAGTTCTATAAAGATCATTTACCTCTGAGTATAGGCGGATTGAGACCTAGCTTCTATTTGGACTGTCCGTCTCAGAGGTCATCACATCAACATGATGGAGAGACCTTATCAAGTGAAGACAAAACATTCATAATAATAGAGACCCACGTGGCTGAGAATCATAAACTCTTCATTTTTCTATTTCTTCTTGTGGGCAACTGTGTCCTTACAGACTTGTTATTTAGGACACCAACATGTGGCTGTATGTCCTCAATTTGTTTTCTTTGAACTCAATTCACCAAATATGTGTGTACTAAGTTCTGTCTACATTTTAATGTGAAGGATGCCAAAATTATTTATTTGTTATACGAGCTTAATAAGCAAGTTCCCTGCCTCAGGAATGTAGAAGAATAAGATAAGTACTCAAAGGTATATGTGTTGGGGTATTGTCAGGGTATGGTAAGTGCAATCAAAGATAGGCTGCCCTGGGGGTTTAAGGAATGGAAAAGATTGCATCCAGCTGAGGGGAATCAGAAACCATTTAGGGAGAAGAGAATAATCTTTGAGCTGGAGACTGAAACATGAATATAATTTAGGCAGGTAGAAATCGTGGATGGATGATAGGGGGTGGGTAGAGTATGTAGGGAGAGGAAATAGTGAAGGCCTGGGATATTCAAGTCTCAACTGCTCCTCCCCACTACCCATTGCCTGGCATCAGAAAGGGGCTCTGTTGAGGACAGAGAGCTGGGAAGGCAGATCTGAAAAGGAGAAGCCAAGAGGCTTTGGTTTCCATGAGTTTCCTACCTCAGCAGAAACAGCACAAACCTCCTAGGCAAAACTATGGCAAGGCAGCAGGGGTTGACCAAATTTTTGTGGAAGGACAGATACTCTATGGAAGAACAGCTACTCTCACTATGTATGGTTGTTCTCTGCATGTCCATGAATTCATTACATCAGCTTAACAAATGCATTGACGGCTACCAAATGGCTCCTCGAAGCAGTGTATAGAGAAAGCAGCCCAGGAGGGATTGCTCTCCTTTTATAGATGAGGAAATTGAAGCCCAGATAATTTGAACCAATTGGGCAAAGTGACTGGTGGATCTAGTGAGTGGAGAATGAATCTCATGATAAATGAATCTAGTGAGTGGTGGCTTTAGGTCCACAATTGCAACATCCTGATTCCCTAGCCAGTACTCCTCTAAGACATTAGGCAAATAAAGGCTGTCTTATAACCCAAATGCCTCGTGGCTTTTTTTGTCAGTGTTCCCGAGCTATCTCCTGGAGCCTTTCTGAAATCTGCTCAGGGCCCTTGAGGAGCATTGCAGACCTAATTTAGGCAGACATTTAGGGAGTATGCTGGATTACCCTGTTGCCAGTTTAGTTACTCTGGGAGTTACGTTCCCTAGACTTTCTTTCCCTGTATAATTCCAGATTAGAGTTGGCCAAAAGAGGAATTTGTGCAAGTTGGGACGGCAATAGTCATCACTCACTGAAGGTTGTTTTGTAATCACATACAGAGAAAGAAAGGTGTAGATGTGTCCAATACATCCTCACTTGCTCTCACGTTCCTCTACTCTGAACCCAGCTCTTCTTTATAACTGCTGGCTCTGATGACCAACAGTGGCCCATGCCTATCACCAGATGCTTTCAGGTGAAACCACAGAGGTGGTAGCTGCTTACAGCCAACAACTTCTCAGAGACCCCTTTCCATGAGCCTCCCCTTCATAGTTGCACTTTGGCCCCTTAGGTAGAATTGACTTATCAGATTCTCTTGCAGATGCAAGTATTTCCACCCATTCTAGGTCTTTAAAAGAACTGCTTGGTGATGACCTTTTCTGTAATCCTCTAACTCCCCATTCCCAACTTTCACTTGCCCAACTCCTTCTATAATTAACGTGAGTTCTAATACCCATAAATATTCATTATCTCATATTACTCATAAAGACTTTGCCTTCCTGATTGAAGTCTGACTGATATAGTTATTGATACCAGAAGTAGAATGCTGCAGTAACAGAAAACTAGAATATGTGGCTTCAGTTTTGGGATTGGCTAGCAAGTAAATATTAGAAAAACAGTGAAGAGACTGCTATAGGAGTATAAAACAGACCACTTGAGTAATGCAGTGGTGAATCAATTGGCAAAACTTGTCTGCGGCAACTTGGAAGGTAGAAAAGTGTATGTAATAGGCCAAGTGTGGTGCCTCACACCTGTAATCCCAGAAATTTGGGAGGCCTAGGTGAGAGGATCACTTGAGCCCAGGAGTTCAAGAGCAGCCTAGGCAACATAGCAAGACCCTGTCTCTACAGAAAGTGCAAAAATTAGCCAGGTGTGGTGGTGTGGTACGTGCCTGTAGTCCCAGCTACCCTGGAGGTTGGGGTGGGAGGATCGTTTGAGCTTGGGAGGTTGAAGATGCGGTGAGCCAAGATCATGCCACTACACTCTAGCCTGGGCAACAGAGGACAGAGAGAGACCCTGTCTAAGAAAAAAAAGAAAGAAAGAAAGAAAAAGAAAACTGTATGTAATGAACTTGCATATTTGGCTAAGGAAATCTTTAGACAGAATGTTGAAAGTGTCAGTATGTTCTTCTAGTTGTATATGGCAACGTACTTCAGGAAGAAGTAAGTCTCCAATACGTGAGTGGAGCTTAGAGGAAACATAGAGCGCCCAGAACTAGCTGGGTTGGAAAACAGTCTACCCACTAGTAAAAGATTTTAAGGCTGGGTGCAGTGGCTCCCTCCTATAATCCCAGTACTTTGGGAGGCCGAGGTGGGTGGATCACGAGGTCAGGAGTTTGAGACCAGCCTGGCCAACATAGTGAAGCCCTATCTCTACTAAAAATACAAAAATTAGCTGGGTGTGGTGGTGGGTGCCTGTAGTCCCAGCTACTCGGGAGACTGAGGCAGAAGAATTGCTTGAACCTGGGAGGAGGAGGTTGCAGTGAGCTGAGATCATGCCATTGCACTCCAGCCTGGGCAACAGAGCAAGACTCTGTCTCAAAAAAAAAAAAAAAAAAAAAAGAAAGATTTTAAAACCAAAAATGGCTTCAGGGTAAATGTCAAATCAATGGTGTGGCTGTAAGAATCATTTGTCAAGACCTAGACGATTTAAGGCAGTACCTAGTACTACCTATCAGCCAGACCACAAGGCACCTAAGAATCTTAAGAACATTGTTCTGTAGCACCCTGACATGCCCTTCAAAGTAGGAAGGTCTATTTTGAAAAGAACTGTGGATATGTTTTTCATCTAGTGGAGTGAACTATATTCTGCTACATAGGAGACCCAAAAAGATTTTAAGGGAGCTATATCAGCTTGGACTAGAAATGACTGTGGCAATTCAAAATGAAAAGAGGCTCCTGAGCTTCAGGTTTCTATGTACAGGAAGTGAGCCAAATAGACTACTCAGCTGCAAACATGGGCCATTTCTTATAGAAAGGAAAGAACGTCTTAGAAAGCAAAGCTAAGAAGCCAGAGGCAGAGTCAAGACCAGAGGCAAGAGCCACTCTCACCACTCCCAGAGAGCAGTGGACTGGGGATCTACTCTCACCACTCCCAGGAAGCAGAAGTGGGCTCTAATCAAGGAATATTCTTGGTATCTGGAGTCGGCAACGTGTGCCTGGCTAAATTTCAGAAATACTATGGAGCAGTAATTGCTATAAGCCTCCCATTTTTTTCATTTTTCAATGGAATTTCTATTGTGGTTATCTTATTCTTCTCTCACCAAGACAAGGAGATATTGAGCATGTGGAGAGAAAATAACTTTTCTTTTGGGTTCAGAGATCTCTAAATCCAGAGGAGATATACTTCAAGAGCTATATCTTTGTTTGTCATCTGATTCTAGACCTGATTTAGATCATGAGGTCCTGGAGTTCAAGCCTGACCTGCTAATAGGATAAAACTTTGAGAGAAGGGGCAAACGTGCGTTTCACGTATGCAAAGAACATGAATTATTTTGTCCCTAGGATAGATTATAATATATTGTTTGCAAAAATTATTCCCAATAATCTTTTCCATTTCTGCACACAGACAATTTTTGCAATATAACTTCACCACTCATTGATTGACCTAACTTGCTTTAATAATAAGTATACAACACGTTTAAAGCAGTATACTATTTCCAAACTTAGGCCTCAAGGGGCCTTGTAGCTATTAACAAAGATTCTTTGCTTAGCCAAACTTTAGTCAGCTTCTGAAACATCTCCTCGGCTCATCTGTGTACTTCCTTGTAAAACTCAGTTTTAGCAAAATATTTGCTGAATCAGTGTAGCAAGAATGCCCCATCTCTGAAATCTTTACACCCTAGAGATTGAATTGGGATCTTCATCCTCCACCATCCCCCAGGTGCTGTCTGATCATCTTGGCCTATCATCAGCAAGAATCCTGTTAGGTCATTTTAGCTAGAACCCCCCTTACCCCTGATGTTTCCTCTTAGTAATTTAACATCCGCTGACCTCCACCCTGCTCCCTGGCTTTAAATCCCCACTTGCCCATGCTATACTCAAAATTGAACCCAATCTCTCTCCCTCACTGCAAAATCCCATTGTCGTGGTCCCTATAGTTTTTGTCCTGGTCCTGAATAAAGTCTGCCTTACCACACTTTAACAAGTATAATTGAATAATTTTTTCTTTAATACTTACATATGTGGAATACTGCCCTGAGGCAACTGTGTGAAGAAGCCCTGTGAGGCCTACTGGAGAATCAGTGGCCACAGAGGGCAGAGATGAACCGTCTGATTAAAATCTCTAGACCAATTCACTGGCATTCACCATTAGCCACGAGATGAGCAACTCAGGCCATCTTTGATCTTCCAGCTTCAGACATGCCTCTGAGCAACTGTAGCTGCATGAACGACCTCAGGCTAATCCAGCAAAAAGACCATCTCACTGGGCCCAGCTCAAACGCCTGACCACAGAATCATAAGCAAACAAAATGGATGTTGTTTTAGCTACTAACTATTGGAGTAGTTTATCATACAGCAATAGATAACTTTTATAGCAAGTAAGAAAGTGATTTGGGACAAAGAATAGGCTGATGTTTGTAAACTGAAATTTGGAGAATCACAATCTCATGGGTTCCTGGGGCCTCAAAAGTCACCTAGTCTAACCTATTATCTTTTTACCACACCCTTAGTGAATATCATACCACCTTTTCACTATCAGCTGCAGGGATGAGAAACTCAGTATCTTCCAAGATAGATCAGGCTGTTTGGATTATCCTGGACTTTGAAAGCTACTTGGGAGGCTGAGGCAGGAGAATGTCGTAAACCTGGGAGGCGGAGCTTGCAGTGAGCTGAGATCCGGCCACTGCACTCCAGCCTGGGCGACAGAGCGAGACTCCGTCTCAAAAAAAAAAAAAAAAAAGAAAGGTATCTCTTGGCTCCATATCTGGGAATATAACCTAGGGAAAAATATTCCAAATGTGGAAAAAAACTTTTATAAACAGAGATATTTATAGCAGTCATATAATAATAGAATACTGGAAATACTGTAAATATCCCATTCTAGAGAAATAGTTAAATTAGTATTAACTTCTAAACACAAGGCAGTCATGAATTATCACACTCATGGAGAGTTTATAGCAATATGTAAATATTCTTAGGAGGCGATACTAAGTGAAAAAGCAGAAAAAATAGTATATATGGTATAATCATACCTATGTTGAAAGTATGCATTGAAAATAAGAAGGAGAAGGGATTAGAGTGACTCTTAGCAATGGTTAGTGGAACTATAGGTAATTTTTCTTCTTCCTCTCTTTTACATTTAAAAGACACTTGAGCTCAAAGCTGCTTCTCTCTAGCTTTCACCCCATGGTATAAAATCGGTTAATTCAAGTCAACAAACAAGGGGGGCACACAGGAGGAGCAACTAAACCAGCCTGGAAATGCAGGGTCATGCATCTGCTGTCACCCGCCTCCCCTCGAGTCTTCCCTTCATCACAGAACATGGTGTGGGTGCTCCTCAGCACTCTGTCGCCCCCTCTCATTTCTCTAGCCCTTGGGTCTCAACAGAGTTGAAAAAGAGATCTTTGCTTCATAAACAATAAGGTGAAAAGTAAAAATCTGAGAAAACATCAAGAAACTCAGAATACCTAAGTCACATATGACAGTGTATGGCAGCGAGGGTCTCATGTCAGGGGACAGTTTTTGTGACTGTGAAGTCCAAGGAGTGAGTAGGTAGGTGTAAGTGGATGGCTAAGGGGAGACAGAAGAGTTTCTTAGTCCAGAGTTCATGAAGACCTAAAGGAAAGGAAAGAGAGAGAGAGAGAAAAAAATAGAAGAAAGATCTTAGATGTTTAAGAAAGGTTGCAATAAGAGCATCTCTGCCCTTTGTTGACTTCTCAAGAGTGAGTCAAATTGTGAATTGTTTTCAATTTGTTAGGTTTTCTGTTTCTTTAGGATGCAACCCCTTACTTACTAGGGCACCTCATTTTTATATGATCTTCTCCAGTGATTAGATGTTAGAAAAATTACTTAAACTCTCTGTACTATAGGGCGAATTGTGTCCCCCTAGAATACATGTTCAAGTTCTAACCCCTGTTTCTCTGCATGCGACATTATATGGAAATAGGTCTTCGCAGATGTAATCAAGTTAAGATGACACTACACAGCTTTAGAGCGGACCCTAACCCAATGACTGGTATCCTCATAAGAAGAGGGAAGTTTGGACACAGAGACACACACAGAGGGAAGACAGCCATGTGAAGACAGAGGCAGAGATTAGAGTTACGCTGCCATTAGCCAAGGAGTGCCAAAGACTGCTGGCCTACAACTGCCTATTCTAGCTTTCTAGAATAGGCAAGGAAGAATTCTCCCCTGGAACGCTCAGAGGGAGCATGGTCCTGCTGACACCTCGATTTCAGGCATTTCACCTCCAGAACTGCGTGAGAACAAATTTCTGTGGTTAAGAAACTTAACCATTTAAACAGCCACCTAGTTTGTGATCATTTATTACAGAAGTCCTAGAAAGCTAATATTCTCTGTATACAGGTCTTCTCATATGTCAAATAGTGAAAATAATAGTATTTCTATCACAGAACTGTTGTAAATAGGATGGGAGTTGATATACGTAAAACACTCAGAGAAGTGCCCGGGATATGTTGAGCACTCAGTACATCAATGAGAAAAACAGGACTGCTGAGATCCATCCACCAACCCAGATGACACGTTCTGGCTCCCAGCTAGTTGCCATGGGTCACTTCATGTATTTGGAGAACATTAAGAAGCTGAGATTGTCCCTGGATACCCTCTATTTTCTCCATTTCACTCCTTTCCTAATCTTGCTGAAGCCATCAGCAGTGGTTTCCCCTTTTGTGGGGACTGAGAACCCAGGCTGATAGAGCTGGAAGGGCGCCTAGAGAGACCTCCCAACCCAGCCTCCTCCTCTGGCAGGTGGTTTATTAGCTGTTTGGCTCTTCGCACTTTGCAAAGCCTTGCAACAGTCCTGGGGCTGGGAGACTTCAAAAGGGTACTCTTAAGTTGTGAAAGGTGATCAGAGCAAAGTGAGGGGTCTCTGAAGGCTTCTGTCCACAAGAAGATAGATAGCATTAAGTCTAGGAATTTCTCTCTTTACTTTGTTGGGTTTCAAAAGATTTGTAGGCCAATGATTCACTGATAGCCCCAGGCCGACTCCTGCTCATTGTGAGTGCTTGGTAATTCTGAGCTCACCTTCAGGGAAAGTCCATCACTCCCAGCCGCTGGGCCAGTGGTTAATGGCCCAGTCCTGCTACTTCACCAGGTAGCTTTAATTTCAGTTAAGGATCTGAGTAGAAGCAAGTTAAAGGCACCTGATACCAGATAGAAACCTGGGCCTAGAAACGAAGGAGGCATCTGGTATGTGTGTTTGCATGTGTGTGCTGCACTTCAGAAGCTCTTGAAAGCCACATAAAGTAAAAATAGCAAAGCTGGCAGATCTAAGCTCAAGTTGACTCCAAATGAGAGGTTCTGGAATTTAATGCTCCAGTTCTGGCTCAAGTCTTTTGACCATAAAAAAAAGAGTAATAATAATCAGCCAGGCACCATGGCCCATGCCTGTAATCCCTGCATTTCGGAAAGCCGAGATGGGTGAATCACAAGGTCAGGAGTTCAAGACCAGCCTGGCCAACATGGTGAAACTCTGTCTCTAGTAAAAACACAAAAATTAGCCTGGCATCCTGGTGGGCGCCTGTAATCCCAGCTACTCGGGAGGCTGAGGCTCAAGAATTGCTTGAATCTGGAAGGCAGAGGTTTCGGTGAGCAGAGATCACGCCATTGCACTCCAGCCTGGGTGACAGAGTGAGACTCCACCAAAAAAAAAAAAAAAAAAGTAATAAAAATAATGATGATGATAACAATTCCTCATTCTATGTGGAACTTTCCAGTTGACAGGACACATTTACCTTCTCTATCTTATTTGCTCCTAATGGCAGTCATGTAGTGAAGGCACTTCAGGGAGACAGTTCTGAGTCCAGGGAGGTGACAGGACTCCCCCAAGTCCACATAGCCTACAAGTAGCAGACCTGAGACAACATCCGGATGTTCTGACAACCAGGTTTGGCTCAATAATTGGAATCACACAGCTGATAAGCCACCTGCCAGAGCAAAGGTCAGAGCTGAAAAGATCATGAAAAGACCAGCTCCGCCTCCCGGGTTTACCGCCATTCTCCTGCCTCAGCCTCCGAGTAAGATCCGGCCACTGCACTCCAGCCCGGGCGACAGAGCGAGACTCCGTCTCAAAAAAAAAAAAAAAAAAAAAAAAAAAAAAAAAAGAAAAGACCTCAAGTCTATACCTGTCCTTTCGGAGGAACAGACTTATCTAAAGTCAGTCAATGGCAGAGCCAGTACCGGGCGCAGGTGCACTGCTCTTCCCAGGACGGTGTCCTTATTTGTTAATCAGGGTGAAAACCTCCTAACACAGCTGGGTGAGCCCCTAAGCAGGTATTGTGTACATGCAAATGCTTGGTGCCATAAAGAATGTGGGGGCCTGAGAAACAGCTGGTGGGGTCCAGAGAAACAGCTGGCAGTTCCTAAGAGTCCAGGAATCCCAAAGAGTCCAAGAATCCCACTGCTGCCAGGAAGCATTGCCCATTCTCGGGAGGGCTCTGGACAGAAAAGGGCAGCATGAGCAGAGGGAGAAGAAAGAGCTGGCAGGGGAGGGGTCCTGCCAAGAGCCTGGGAAGCGGGCATCCCGCAGGTGGGAAACCAGCAGTGCCCACCGTCTCAGAGGGAGCTGGGCTAGGGGGTGGGGTGGGAGGGAAGAGTCTGGGAATTGTGTCTGGGAGGGAGAGCCAGGGAGGACTGACACTCTCTTTGGCCTGAGAATGGCTCAGACTCCCCCACCTCACCCCTTCTGGAACTCCAGAGCTGAGCTCATTCATATGCAAATCCCTTCTGCAACTTGGAGGCTGGGCCCCAAACAGTTCAGGACAGGAAAATAGCCCGAGGATGGGAAACACAAAGGGTTGTTGTGCTCTTCTGCGGCAGAAGCTGCCTGTCTCCAGGTGTGTCATAGCCAGGATGCGGGTGAAGGCAGTGATGAGGCCGGTGCTGAGCGGACAGAAGGGGCCGCCTTGGGCAAGTGTCTTCCAGCAGAGTTTCAAGAATTGTGAGCCACTGTGTTCCTGTGACACTGTCCAGGACCTTGCCCTGACCCAGGCTAAACTTACATCCTCAAATCTTTGCACTGAAATCCTACAAGAGCGCTGGAGTAAGGACCAACTGTCACATCTCTGCCACTCATACCTCAGGGGTCACTTAAACCTCCCCAGGCAGTAGGTGCGCTGGAGCCAGCAGCTCTCACCAGTTTCTAGGAGCCAACTGTCAGCTTTTCAGGGATTTTGCTACCCTGTTGTTAAATCCAGTCATCATTAAGTTTCACAAACTTACAATTAAATAAATTCTATTAGTTCTATGAAAACTTACTACTTCCTAATTATGTGATTGTTCTATGATCTATGCTCTGAGGGCTCTCTGTGTCTATGATATCTGAATGTTGAATGATGAGTCACTGCACGTCTCTTTTCCCCATTCCCCGCCCCACCCCCCAATCTGGTTGTTAGCAC
Organism: Rhinopithecus bieti; assembly: GCF_001698545.2. Classification (NCBI taxonomy): domain Eukaryota; kingdom Metazoa; phylum Chordata; class Mammalia; order Primates; family Cercopithecidae; genus Rhinopithecus; species Rhinopithecus bieti. The sequence continues at coordinate 848,027 of NW_016805666.1, forward strand.
TCATACCCCTGTCTCCAGGTCGCAGTTTTCACAAACGTAAAAAGTGGACATTAATACTATCCTTTGAACATCAGGTCAAATGAGATTCGGGGCATGAAAGCAGCTTGCGAAGCCTGCCGTTGCCTGGCAGCATTTAGCAGGAACCCTATTTTGCAGTCTCCCATCCCGCTCTCCTTCTGTACCTCTGTCTTCCTTGATGTTCCTGCCCTCCAGCCACACTGCCATCCTTGCTATTCTTCAAACACACCAGGCACTTTCCACCTGGAGGCACTGAATGTTCCCTCTGGTTGGAGTGGCCCCAGGGTAGCCCCCCCACCAAGAAAGCCACATGGCTAACCTTCTTACCTGCTTCAAGTGTTTGCTCAAATGTCACTCTCTCAATGAGCACCGTATTTAAATCAGAGCCCCCATCTCAACTCATGCAGAGCCCTGCTCTATTTTATTTCTTTGCCCGTAAACTTATTACTTACTACATCATTTAGTTATGTATTATGTTTAGTGTTTACTGTCTGTTTATCCCAGTGCAATGTAAGCCTCACTTTAGAGATTTCTGTCTGTTCTAATTACTGCTGTACCCTAAGCTCTAATAAATTGTAGGCACTAGATGAATATTTGTTGAATAAATGAACACCTCTCCTTCCCTAACTTTTCTCTTTATAAGCATATCACAGTAAATTCAGGCACTGCTCTTCACCAAGGTGTTTTCAAGAACAACATGTAATACACTCAAGCACAGAGATGTGCACCCCACGTGAACCCACACCTGGGACATTCCCAGCTCACACTCACCCACATTCTCTGCCTCAGCACTGGGAGCTTCCTTTTGTTTTCCATCCCCCTGAAGCCTATGCTGTTTGCACTTTCGGCATGAAATGAGCTTTCATCACACTTTCCTGATGCAAGCTCATTTTCCTTTTCTAATTCTTCTGAGTCAGCTAGAGTTGGTGTTTGGGACCCGGTGTCTCTGGAGTGGGAGAATTCCACTGGAGACTACAATTGAAATTCATGAGAAATGTTTACCCATTTCTCATTTCCTTCTGGGGCCAAGGCCTCCTGTCCACTCCCAGAGACTGAGCAGAGTTACTGCAGTAGGTGAAGTGAGTTCAGCCGGAAGGTCGAGGGCATGTTCTAAGTAAACACAGAGCATTGCACAGAAATTAGGAGCTTAGGGGTCAGAAGAGTCCCCCTTGGGAGCGACTTACCTCTCAATTACACAGCAGGATGCAGACTGACCCAATGTGGCCTGAGGGAAGGGGCATTGGACTGGGAGTCACAGACCATCAGAACTGGAAGGGTTTGGAGAGGCCAGCTGGTCCAGTTCCCTCATCAGGCAGATGGGGAAACTGAGGCCTTGAATGAAGACGTGACTTGCCCAAGCTCTCAGCAGGAGTCAGCAGCTGTTTTCTAGGCCAGAGCCCTTTCCACTGCCAGGAGACATGTGCCTTTTCCTGTTCTGCCCAGGACTGTGCTTTCTACTGGAGAAAACACAGACATAGGCCCTGAACTCACGGGGCTGGCAATCTAGTGGGAATGAACTTGAGCTCATCATTAGAAATTATGCACTACAAGCAGATAATACAAGCACTTGCCGATTCACTGTAGTTCAGACTTCATTTTCTATTATTTTTTAAAAACACTTTTTTCTCTTAAAGGATAAATGAGAAAGTTATTTAAAATAATCTAGACAATATAGGGCCCCTCAAGGACCTTCTGTTTTACTAAATTTTATGAAATTATCTTGACAAGTAGGAGAGAACAAGTTTCTCCCTTAACCTTGTTTTAGGAATAATGCATGGCCAGGAAACATAACAGGGCCCCTTCCACAATAAAGCCTATTCTGAAGAAGCCTCCATAGACAGACAGAACTATGACTCAGGGAGTTAGAAGAGCAGGGAGTCAAACCTGGCTTTCCTGCAGAGACTTGAGCAAATTCACTTGTACCTGTTTCCTTTTTTGTAAATTCGGTGCAATAATCCCTACTCTTCCTATTCCATAAGAATCAAATGAGTTAATAGCTTAAAAACTGCTGTAAAATGTGTGTTTCTACAAGGTAAATACAAAGGAGAAATAACCCCCAGCTTTTGAATAGTGTTTTGGAAGCACTTTTTTATAAATTGCCAGAAAAAACTGAGTAACATTAGCAAGGTCATACGTAGCTAATCAGTGGTAGGGTCGGAGTTGATGAGAAAACTGACATTCATTGAGTATCTGATGATACCAGGCAGACACTTTTATTACTCATCCCATTGCCTTCATTACCACTATAATGTACTTATGAGCTAATTAGAGATGTATTAGACATATGCCATTAAAGCATTTACTTCATTTGGCATTCACAGTAAGCCTATGAAATAAACATCATTGTTATCTCCATTTTACAGATGGAGAAGAAAATCTTAGCAAGGTTAAGCAACCGCTCCAGTAAGAAGTGGAGGCAAGACTTGACCATGGGTCTGAATGACTCCAAAGTTTGAGCTCCCAACCACTGAGCACAACTGCGTTTGCAGTACTGATTCCTCTTAGACCCTTATGTCACTCAAATCCTCCCACAACCTGTGAGGAAGACATTGTATTCATTAAGAACTCTTTCTTTCATACGATGACAAAACCAGTGCTGAGGGAGATCAAGGAGCTTCACCAAGATTCCTCACTCAGATGGTGGCAGAAACAGAATTTAATCCTCAATGTGTTAATCCTCTCTCCATCACTGTCTCTGTGCTCTTCCCACACCCATTCTTACAACTCTTTAAGCTCTGTCTCAAACTTTAGACCAGCATTTCTAGCTGTATTCAAAATTCAATGCACTTCAGTGCACTCTATATCTTTCCAAATCTACGCATCTTCACGTTCCTGATCTCGATTTCTGGGTTAGCAGCCAGTAAGTTGTCATAACTGGAGCTTAAAGCGTCTGATTCCTCCTTTTTCCTCTCCCATATGCAGCCAGTTCCTGTGGGGTTTACCTCTGCACATCCTACCTGCTCTTCCATAGCTGTCCGGGAGGCCTGTGGGCTTTCTTGAAGTATACTATGCTCCACATAGTCATATCCAATCTATTTAGCACAGCCACCTAAATGGCCTCATTCAGCGGCTCCAGTTTCTTTTCACTTTACCAGTCCTTGATGCCCCTTATGTAGCTCCAGATTAACCTTGCTCAAGCATACCCCGATTGTGTCACATACCCGAACCTCACGACCCCCTCCCTCCGTGACATCACAGCTTCTAATTGGAAGTCCTAGACTCAAATGCTAAAAGATGCCAGGCAGAAAACATGAGTGAAACAAGCTGCTATGAATTCTTTAGACAGAAATACACACTTTGCATGTTAAATACAGAGGGATATTCTTCACTCTGCAAAGAGATTTTTCCTGAAACACATGTCTTTCTCAGGAACTTTCAACTTTCCTATTTTGATAGAGACACTGGGGAAAAATGTTTCACTTTCTTTACTGTAAAAGAAGCAATGGTGCCACGAAGAGGCCAGAAAGCATTAGCATGGGGGAGCTATAGGGAATGGTGGGGACTGTACCCACAGGGCCACCTCTTCCTGGTGCTGGCTGGTTGTTGGAAGGCAGGAAGCTGCAAGATTTGTCAGATTTTCTAATATTCTAAGATAATTTGGAAATGTAGACTGTTGTGTGAGATTGGAAATTTTATGTTGTCATAATTCTTTCTTCTTCTTTTTTTACCCCCCACACCAAATCATAGTATAAGTTAGTATTAGGCTGGCTAACAAAATTCATCGGTGAGCCGGGCGCGGTAGCTCAACCCTGTAATCCCAGCACTTTGGAAGGCCGAGACGGGCGGATCACAAGGTCAGGAGATCGAGACCATCCTGGCTAACCCGGTGAAACCCCGTCTCTACTAAAAAATACAAAAAACTAGCCGGGCGAGGTGGCGGGCGCCTGTAGTCCCAGCTACTCGGGAGGCTGAGACAGGAGAATGGCGTGAACCCGGGAGGCGGAGCTTGCAGTGAGCTGAGATCCGGCCACTGCGCTTCAGCCTGGGCGACAGAGCGAGACTCCGTCTCAAAAAAAAAAAAATAAAAAAATAAAAATAAAAAAATAAATAAATAAAATTCATCAGTGAAATTAATTCAACCTTTGACCACTTTTTTGCGATTTTGGGAGCACATGCTTAAACCCAAATTTACCAAACATTTCTCAGTTCACCCTGAGGTAATCTTTCTGGGCTTTACCTCTCCCCAAAGCATGCCAACTCTGATTATTCTCAGTTTTGCATCATTCTCATCCACTTCAACCTCCCTGCTTTGATGGTAGCTCTGCTAAGAAATCCTACTTAGGGAACGGCACTGCCAAATTATTATTTACCCCTCAAGACTAATCTCAGACATCAACTATTTCCAAAGCCCTCCCTGGCTGTCTAGAAATGACCACTCCCAAATGTATATACTGACTGATACCCCTTGTGTTACTTTGTCTGGCTTTATTATGCACTTATTTCATCACATTCTATGGAACTCTGAATTCCTTGAGGTCTTTACAGTTCATTTTACTGTGAAGAATCCTTTTTACTGATCTTTGCAGACCCCGTCTTTGGCATAGTCTCCAGCTTATGGTAGATTTTCAATAGGATTACTGTGCTTCATTCCATAGACAATGGGGAGGCATTGAAAGATTTTTAGAGTAGCATAATCAAAGCTATGTTTGACGAAGATCCTTCTGGATACTCATAGAAGGTAGGCTAGATGGGGAGAGGCTGACATCTGGTAGACATACAGAAGGCTATTACAATAGACTAGCTGAGAGGAATAAGAATTGGAACTAAGAAACTAACGGTGGAAAGGTGGGAAGAAATGTCAAATACATCGAGGATACAGGGTTAAAAGGAAAACAGTGGCATTGCATTACATAAACATGCCACAGATGCTATTGAAATATTACACATGGTGACATAAAGAAAAAAAAAAGAGAGTATCCAAATGCAGGTAATTTATGCTTCCTTTTACAGTGAATAGATGCCATGAAATGAACTTGAAATTGGAATGTGTAATCTGCTGTTCTCTTGGTGGTTCTGGTTTCTAACTATCTAAACTCTCTCCATAACCATAGCTTCACAGTTTCTTTGTAAGTATAAATGAACCACTTCATCTGGTGCTCAACCAAAGGAACTTTAATTTCTTGCATTTCTGGAAAAAAATTCTTTTCTGGACATCTAAAAGATAATGCTTTACAATATTTAAGAGGTTTTTTAATGGTAAGTTTGACTATAGACAGTATTTGTCTTATATTACAACATAAAAACCTAGTCATTCACAAGATGGGACTTTGCTGTTTTTTAATCTGTTAAATAACTCTGTTAAATAAATAGAAGAAAAGACTGAGAATCTTAAGATGTAAATTCTGATACAAGCATGATGTTGGCCAATGAATTGCCCTTTCCTGGGCTTTGGACATGATGATCATGGGATTGGATCATGATTTCTAAGGTCTTAGATGCACAGAATATCAAGGCAAAGTAGACCTTAGAGACCATCTAGTTTTACCCTTTGGATTTGACAGAGGAGGAAACAGAGTTCCTTCTAGGTGTAGTCATCTGCCCAAGGTTAGTTAGTATAGAATGACACCCAGGACCCAGGCTGCCTGACTTTCTGACCAGCATCTGTGCTTTGCCTCTTGCCTGCAGCATTAACCAGCCTGGATTCGTATGCCTCATCCGTGCACTACAGGAATCTAAACATTGCAGCCACATTCCCAGGAAGCAGATCTGCACATCTGCTGCTGTGCAGATGTGCGTGAGTCCTGAAGACCAAGAACTGTGGGAAATCAGGCAGGAGAGAGATTTTCATAAATGTGAGCATCCGGACCACAGACTTGGAGGTCCTGCTCTTCTGCAGGCTACTGATGAGCAGTATCAGCAGTTCCATTATCATTGCCCTGATGGGCTTGGGTGGGAAGGGCAGTTTGTGGGGTTGGGCTGGCTGGAAAATGTTCCTGTGAGTTGGAAGGTTTCTTAAACCCACTCCTATATAGGCCTAGGAGGAGAACTTAGTCATAGAGCAAAAATGCCTTAAAACAGGGAATTTTATCCTGCCAAAGGCAAGTCAGTGTTATTTTAAGTTGCTTTGTAAAGGACAGTGTTGGCATGATATGTTTACAAGTTCTGTGGTGACATACCACCAAGACATCCCCAGCAGGCTGCAGGCTCCTACTGGAGGGCTTCAGCTATGCAACATTGAGACGCAGCTGCTGTAAACATAAGATTTCTGTTTTCTGGTGTTATCCTGACTATGATAAGGAGGGTTTGGTGGGGTCGTCTTAGAAGTTCTGGCGACGAGGATTGGGATTATAATTCCAGAATTGAAAGGACCATGGGGATCATCTCGTTCCACACTCTCACTGAGCAGAGGGAAAAACAGAATTTTGGAGAGGGATATGGATTTACCCGTGGGCCACATGGCATATTTGCGCTTTTATTTAGATGGAAAGGGAAGAGTTTCTCTTCCATTTACAGCCAGAAAAAGCATATATGCTAGGGGCTAGCATTGGCCAGGCAATCAGAAAAAGTCAGTGGGTTTCAACTAAGTGTGGAAGACTTCTGGGTCTGGGATTTCAGAGGCAGAATGCTCACCCTCTCTCTGAACTCTGACCTCCTCTCTGTCCAATAGGAGCGTGACCAGAGCGGCAAGATTCAAGTCACAATCCCTCAAGGTGCTTCAGGGTAACCAAGGAGGATGAGCAAGCAGGGCCACCTACAGCTAGAGCAGCTCACTTCTGTCTCTTCTCTATGTTGGGCCTAACTGAAGATTTTCAAGAAGAAAATGTGGGCTGGGCGTGATGGCTCACATCTCTGTAATCCCACTTTGGGAGGCCAAGGTGGGAGGATCATGAGGTCAGGAGTTGGAGACCATCCTGGCTAACATGGTGAAACCCCGTCTCTACTAAAACACAAAAAATTAGCCGGGCATGGTGGCATGTGCCTGTAGTCCCAGCTACTCAGGAGGCTGAGACAGGGGAATTGCTTGAACCCGGGAGGTGGAGGTTGCAGTGAGCCAAGATCGAGCCACTGCACTCCAGCCTGGCAACAGAGCAAGACTCTGTCTCGAAAGAAAAAAAAAAAAAAGAAAATGTGTACTGGGGAGAACATATTTGAAAACCACAACTTAAGATGAGATGCGTCCCCAAGGGCCCCTGCAGCCTGACATTCTGTGAGTTCTCAGTTCTAGGAGAGCAACTCACTGGTTGTGTGTAGGCAGGGGCACAGGGTGGTCTCCACATGAGCACCAGTAGTCAGCCAACCAGCATGCAGCGCCCTGCAGAGGCGAGGCCTGCTGGTGCCCCACGGCTGTTGGAACCTCTGCAGGAGGCTAATGCTGACATTTGGGTGGCTTTCTGGAAGACAGTCAGCTGTGCAAGCACAAATGGAGAAATCTGTCTCACCTCCTGCTGCCACCATGTTACTCTCTTCTTTCGAAGGAACTGGAAAAATGTCCCAACTCACAGATGCAAGGCTCTTGGGGCACTTCAGGTAGGCAGCTCAGTCCCTAAGTTGCCTCAAGTAGACTACTTTTCTGTTATGCCCAGAGGTCTTCTGTCTAATTCTGGAGTAGAGAGGATGCTGTAAAATAATATTTTTCTCCACTCCATGTCATTTGGGGAGTTAGTGACAGATCTGAGACCAGAAAAGGAATTTTCTGAATTCCATGTAAGGGCCCAGGACCATACTGCCTCTTCCAGAGGGCCCATGTCCATCTACTTGTGGTTTCAGGAAGGAGTCTCACCACTCTAGATAGAAACCATCAACCAATTTCCAAAATATTCTGTAGCCTAGAAAGCCAAGCTTTGGATAGAAGTCTATTCCAATATCTTTAATTCAATGTTAGAAGAGGTCTTCAGATTTTATTATTGCTCTTGAAAAGTAGCATCGGTTTTTCCCATTAACAAAATGCTGCTTTATTTCAGCTAATTCATCTGCCTTCCTGGGAGACTCCACTTATTTGGAGCAAAGAAATGAGCTAAACCCTCTCTTCTGTGTTTATCATCTTGATAAAGGAGATCTAACAAGGTTACACTTGTCTTCTGTCTGAAAAAGAATCAAACTTAAGAGAAAGAATTGCTCAATGAATATGAAGTTAAGAGTCAAACCTTAAGGAGGAGAAGGGGCAAATTATGAGAAGAGGTCATTGCTACAACTGAGGAAAAATATTCTATAATTTCTGTGATCTTGAGTCTCAGGTGCCAATAAAAGCTATTGGCACTGACAAAATTTCTAGATGGTTGACATGTTTGAAAGTGGAGAAAAATACGGTTAGAAAGTTCATATCGAGCCTTGTCTAAATCCATGGAACTTATTGTCATATTAAACCAAGGTTTGGTCATTTTTCTTCCGGTTAAGACCACTCCAACCAAAATATTAAAGAATGTCATGATTTTGTGACCAACATTAGTTGGGGGAATGGGCTGGGAGATTCCACTTAGCCTGAAGATACACACCTCTAATCTATCTTATCCTGGAGTTTAACTCTGGTTAACCCTTTTATCCTGAAATGCATAACTGACCTTTTCACCAGAAAGTTCAGTTTAGGATGATACATACTCATAGCCTCAGTGAAGACCTCTTGGTTGATCCTTGTGACCCTGAGAAATAGGTTCTATTTTTAATGAATTTATAGAAATTGCATCTAGATTACCAATCTACATTGTCTCTTAGAGCAACCAGTTCCACCTTTTCTCATTCTTTATCAGTTAGTCTTTCATTGCCATCACTGTTTTCTATCTTGTGCAATGGCTATTTTCAAGGCTCACCTTTCTTTTTAAGGGACCAGATCTTTTGTGTCCTAATATTTCCACTGTCCCTAGCACAGGGCATTCTAAGAGGGCATCATCCCATACAGCAGTGGTTCTGGGACATTGAACAATATCTGGACACATTTATGATTGCCATAACTGGTTGGAAGGGGGGTGCTGCTACTGGCACCTAGTTAGGATAGAAGCTAGGGGTGCTGCTAAAAATCCCACAATGCTCAAGACAGCTTTTCTCAGCAAATTACCTGGTTCAAAATATCAGTAGTGCTGAGGTTAAAAATCCCTACCATGGAACACCAATTTTGGAAAATGTTTAGATGCAGAGACCTATTGTAAATGGAACATTGCAAGCAGACCCAACATATACAACGACAACACTCTACATATAAAGTAAGTGGAGGCACAGGGCCTTTATATGCCCCTGCTGTATCCTAGGCTCAGTGGAGAATAGCTTGGGAGTTGTTTGGTGTAGACAAAAGAGCAGGTGATTCAAAAACACAAGGCATGGGTTTGAGAGCTTAATCCGTCACTTACCAGATGTACAACCTTGGGTGAGTTGCTTAACCTTCCTGGGTTTATTTCTTTACCTGTGAAATGGGGTCATAGCTCCTGTCTCAAAATTGTTTTAAAGTTTGAATGAGATTATAATTATAAAAGCACCTTGTAAACTCACTTCTCTGTTGTTGACCAAATATTCTGATTAATAGAAGGTTAATTCATGTTGAATTGCTGGTTATGGAAGAATGAGTGTACAATAATACTAAAAATATCTAAATGCTCTAGCATTGTTTGATGAGATCCTCTTCCAGGAAGCTGGAGAGAGCTTAGAAGGTAGGTTCTTAGGTCTCCACATCTTTTTAAACTAGATATAACTGCAATAAACTTGATCCCTTAGAAATATTTTGACCTTTTTCAGCCGCACTTTAAAAGAAGAATAGCTTCTCACCCATGGAAATTTTTTTTTTTGTGGGGGGGTTCTCTAAATTCCAGGGTATGTTGTTTTGATGCGGTCCTGCTCTTACCCCATATTTACTTTTTACATCTACTTCTGATAGTGACCCTCTCCTCCCTACCCATGCTTTTTGCTGATAAAATGCAAACTCCTTGGCATGACATTCAAGGCCCTTAAGAATCTCCCCTCCACGCACCCTTCCTACTTCATCTCCGACTCTTTACTAGTGTATACCCTGCACTTCCCATATACTTGATCATTATTTGGGAAATTGGACAATGCTTTCTAATGCCTCAACTTTGGACATAATTATGGTTCTGTTTCCATGATTACCGCTTACTCCGAGGTCTCTGCCCTTTTCTGCTCACTGAATTAAAGGTGACCTTGAAACAGAGACTGGTAGAATCACTAAAGGCTTTGAGAACAGGAAGAAAGAAGGGATGTTGTGTTGGGCTGAGTCATACTCCATCAGCTTCAGTTTCCTTCATGGACCTTTCTAGTTCTACCCATCAGCTTGCACTTAGCTTTCCACCTTGACATGAATTCATACCATAGTGATGTTGTGTATCTCTCTCACTATATGCCACCCAGGAAGGGTCTAATTTCATACTGCCTTGTCTAAATCCCAGCAGAGAGCCTGGCCCAGTTAGGGGACATCAGGAGTCTCACCTTCACATAGTCATATTCACAAAGGTAGGAGGATTCCAAGTTGAAGTGCATGAAGTAAAGCTTGATCCGAAACCCGTCTGGGACAGTGATATTCCAAGTCACCTCCGAATCACTGGGATAGGAGTCTGGATAACCAGGCGACTGGATCTGGCCAAACATATCGTTCAGCTCCACGGTGTGGGCTGAAGCCTTTGACAGGGAGAAGCACAGAGCATGATAGAGAAGCAGCCACCTGAAAGACATGAATGTAGGTCTACTTACATTTATAAACACAGGCCCCCGCCATTCATCTCAATCACAGCCAGGAGAACAAGATCTCAGCATGTCTGTCTCTCTGGCGTTCTGTAATTACATTTCCCCTTCTGACCTTCCTCCTAGGTCTGTATTATGGGAAAATGGTAACTAGGTAATTTCTAACATTTCTTCTGGTTTTGCTCATTCAAAGCTCTGATAATAGTGTTAAATTTAAACTCCTAGAAAGTATCACATTTGGGAGTCTGACACTTCCATTTTACTGTTGAAAATGTAACTTTCATAATTAGGTAAAAGTTGATATTTCTTCAGCTTGGCTTAATGTAAGAATCATAAACTCTTGATTCTCTTTTCTAAAAAGTAAATGATAATAACATGGTAATACTGGGATGAGGCTTACATGCATTGATGCAATCTGTAGTACCTTAAACAGATTTAACATGTTGAAATGGTATTTCACCACAAACTCAGTCAAAGTATGCAAAATCTTTAATAAAGAAGGAGTAGCAAAGTGAGTTTTCTTCCTCTTAGTAAAAGGATAGAAAACTTACAACTTATTCCTGCGGGAATCAGAGATAATGGACTAACAAAGAGTTGCAAAAGAGGCAAGGAAAATTCAATAAAAATAAACAGAGCACATCACCATGGCTGACGCAATAACGAGGCAGAATGACCAAGGCTGGTCAAAGCCCTCCTGGTGGGTCAGTATTCACCACACCAGGCCTCTGTCAAACAGACTGATTCCCCTGTGAGGTCTGGTGACCTTGAACTTAATGGTGCTGAAGCTGCTTCATCACTCCTCTCCTTATCATTTCCTGCTCTTGTTTCTGATTTCTGTTCATGGTATTACCATCAACCAGTTCCCTGGCCTGAACTTTAACCGTTCATCTTTTCATTTACCCCAGAGTCAATAGTCACCACGTCCTACTTATTCTGCTTCCTATGTTTTGGAAATCCATCTCTCCTCCTCTCCAGTTAATTACATAGTTTACATTTTCTTATACAACTTATTGCTGTAGCATCCTAACAGATATCCCCGACCCACCCACCAACAGTCTTCTGCCAAAGCTGATTTTTTAAAACACAGAGGTGACCACGCTGTTCTACGGTGTCTGCTGGGTAAAGTGTCTGCTTCTGGGATGGCTGTTGAGGCCCTTTTGATCTGGCTGGTCTGTCCTTCCCATCTCATCTTAGTAGCCAGCCCTGCGATCCCCCAGTTATTCTGGGGGCATGCCATGCCCTTCCATTCCAGCCTCATTGCATGTGCCCTGTTCACTCCTCACCTACTTATCCTCCACCGTCTTGGTTGTCCTCCACCGTCTTGGTTGTCCTCCACCATCCAGCTCAGAGCTTCCCAGCTATGGAGTATCCTTTCACTCCTCCACAAGCCACGGCTCCCTGCACATTTCTCTATTATTGTGGGTGTCACATTGCACTACTCCAGTCACACCCTTTGGAGTGAAATTTACTTGGATTTAAGTCCCAATTCTTCCACTTACTGACTGTGAAAACTTGGGCAACAAGTGTCCCTAAGCCCCCGTTTCCTCAGATATAAAATGGAGATTATAATATCTAATTCATAGGGCTCCTATGAGCATGAAAGATGATGCATATAAAGGTCCTAGTATAGAGTCTGATATATAACAGATTATAAATGAATGAATCCATGAAAGTGGGGCCTGAGTCTTAGATAGCCTAAAAAGTCAATGCTGGGAAACTATACCAGCATCTTCAGATTAACAGTGATATATTTGCTAATCAGGTGTCACGTTAATATTTACATAAAGTGTAAATAGGTAAGTACAAAAAGTCTGAAAGGATATACACCAAGGTATTAACAGTAGTTATCTCTGAAATGGGAAAATAAGTATTTCTATTTTTGTGCATATAAAATGTTTACATTTGTCAAGAAGGACCATGTACTATTTTTTCAAGAAAAAGAAAATAAATTTATTTAATTTTTTTCAAGGTCCCTACAGTAGCAATATGTGACATTCTATTAAGAAAACAAAATGTCTTAATCCCATAGCCAATGTCAATATTTTCTTAAACCAATCTGTGGAAGGAGGGCCTCAGAGGCAGAAGGAAGGGAAGGCATATTTCCAAGTTAATCTGCGAATTAGTTGGAAAGCTGAGTCAAAAAACCAGTTGGCAGGGCCCAAGCATCCCATTTTCAAGTGAGGAAATGAACCAATGTTAACAGGGCTGGAGTTCAGGTTCAGCCCTCCCGAGGAGGGGAGAGCACTGGCCCTGGGTCAGAAGACCTAGATTCAGCTCCAGCTTTGACTTTATTTATCCTTTCCATTTTAGGAGGTCATGAGAGGTCTTGTTTCCTCATCCATTAAGTAGTAATAATAACAACTTCCCACAGCACTGCTATCAGAGTAAAGGAGGATGAGGAAGTATTTTGTTAACTGTCTAGCCCTAGCCAAACATTAGTTATGATTATTCCATCGTGTTACTTCCCGAGAAGCAAGAGTCAGGAATGAGCTTTGGTTCCTAAACCGGACTTCCCTATAATAGCGACACCCAAATTATGCAAGGCTGAAACGTCAACTTCCTCCATGTCTGCTTTTTCCAGACCACATCGAGGAGATGCTGAACCTCCTGAGGCCAGTTCTGTCAAAGACTGGCAGCAGAGAGCCTGTCTAGCCCAGAAGCCCAGTGCCATGTGTAGTAGGCAACTGGTCAGCGTGGGAGGAAGGCCCAGGAAGCTTTCCCTTCTACTTTGTTTGCATCTCAAAATGGTTTCAAACATATGAAACAAATATCTCCCTTCATGTAATGGGCTTGAGCATATGCTTGCCTGCTCGTGTTAGGGGCTGTAAATTGAAGAATGTAAGTGGCAGCTTTCATTCCTCGTCACACTCTCTGAATGTTTTTGGCTTCTTATATACCAGGCACCGGCTGTATAGTTTCTGACACCTGCTATCTATCCTCCGGCTAATCAAAAAGTTTAACTACATTGCTGAAATGTCAGAAGTAATATATAGAGCTGAGATTTTATAGGCCCCACTGTAGGAACAGGCTAGCAGGACTCTGTAAAAATGCCTGCATATATCTATGATTGTGGCATGAACGGCGCTTGCTCTCTTCTCCATACACTCTCCGTACACGCCCCTCGTTTCAACCCATACCACACCAAGACCCCATTTTTGAATTGAAGAGTTGGAAGGGACTGCATGGATCCCTTACAGAGCACCCTAATTTGACAGATGATGAAAAGGGGACCCCAAGAGATGTCACATCATGCTCAATACCATATGGTGAATTAACTTCCACAGAAGAAGGGAATAACAAGAGCTCACAGAAGAAGCTGGGTCCATGCCCATATCACGCCCAGGCATCTGGCCAAAGCAATTAATTCTGTGAAAATAATTTAAAATCCATGACTTTATGTGAAAATTTAAAATATTAATGCCAAAGTCCCTCCCCAGGAGATTCTGGTTTAATTGGTCTGGGGTGAGGCCTGAGCACTGGCATGTTTTAAGGCACCACAGATCGTTCTAAGGTACAGTCAGAATTATGAGCTGTCAGTTTAGAATAATATGCTTGGCTGAAAGTCTAGTGGAATATAGTAGAAAAAATCCTGAACTTGGAGCCCGAAGACCCAAATTTGAATCTGCACCTTTTCACGATCATCAGTATGGTCTGGGCAAGTTGCTTCACTGCGTTTATACCCACCACTTATCCGTAAATCCTTACTTCATCCAGAATCTGAAAACCAGATGAGACAGTGCTCTTGAAAGTGCTCTGCAAACACTGAAATACCGTATCCATGTGAGACAAGACCTGCTGGAGACTTTCCTAGCGGAGCGCTTTTCTTGTAGTTGCTTGGCTATTCAAAAATTGAATTCAATTCAACAAATAGGTACTGAATGACGAGTAGGAAATAGACATTATGTTAGGTGCTGGCCATACAAACATGAAGACATAGATCATGTAACTTAAGGAGCACTGAGATTTGTAAGGGGAGGTGGACATTTAAACAAGGACATACTACAAAGACAATAAGAGATGCAGCTTTAAGGGACAGAGACAGAACAAAGGACAAAGGAGGGGGTGCTCACTCTGGAAGATGGTGGTTAGGAGAGAGAAAGAGATATTTGTGCCAGCTTGAACAATCAGGTCTTCTAGGTGGAAAATAAAGAAGAAGGTTGCTCCAAGTTTAGGGATGAGCATATGCAACGATACAGAACTATCTCTTAGCTAAGTAGTTTGATACGGGCTGGGGCACTGAATGGTAGGGTGGGATTCAGACCAGATCATTCACAGGTAAATGAGATGATCATTCAATGTAGATTGACATAAATCCCCCCTTTTTTTTTTGGGGAGAAAGAAAAATGATGTTTAATGGCAGGTTTAAAATTACAATGGATTTAAAAAGAACAGAATTATTGCACTAACTTTTTAAAGACCTGGTTATCGCTCTGAACCACAGGTAATTGGAGTTCAAAGAGTTAACATAGTCTGAAGCCTCTCATTGGTCTCAGACCCAGAAAAGTTGCTAGGTTACTTTGCAGAAGAGAAACAAATAAAAACACTTTCCCAACTGAAAAGAAAATTATAGTAAAAGAGGTATTTAGGGACTTTACACATCTGCAGAGCATTGTGTGTGTGTGTGTGTGCGTGTGTGTGTTTAACAGCATTAACACTTAAGTAATAAAAATAACTAGGGTGGCTAGGTTTTCAGACTTGCAGCAAAAAACTTGTATGAAAGGTCTGGTAAGGAGTGTCAAGTATAATGAGGAATAAGAAAGGTTAAAGAGTTTAAAACCAATTAGAATGTGAAGTTCTCGATTTCAGAACTCTAAAATCCTTTATTTTTTTTTTTAAGTGTGATATCTCTTTAAGAGCCATTTGGTGTACTTCATAGCCTGATTCATGCCACCAGCTGCCTTTGATTTCAATGAGAAATGCAGAAAATTTGTAGGGAACTGTAAAATGGGGACAGATTTTTAGTTTTCTAAATTGAGGTTTAACTGGCAAACTTGTAAAGGTTGAAGAAACCACAGAGTCAAGCTATGGGAAGCTGGTTTCTTTTCTGGTCAGAACGAATAAACACACAAACACGTATCTAACTCACAAAGTGTTGGAAGAGAGAAAGCAATGCTCTTTCTAGAGGAGGAATACGGAAAAATCAGCCTTGTGGGTGAGCAGGAGAAGAGTCACATTCGCCAGCAGGCAGCACCCTGTGCAGGCAGCGGGAGAAATCCGAGCTTCAGCAGTGCCCGAAGCAGGATTTGCACAAAGTCTCCCGTTTCAAGTTTTATGTCTCCTGGAGTCCTGGGGAAGGCACCCAGCCCACCCACAGCTCCCTTCTCAGAGCCCCAAGAATTGATGAGAACCCCCCTCACTACCACACGCAGGACACGCAGGTGAGTCTGTCCAGTGACAAGGTCAGACCCTCCCTGCTATTTGACACCGGGTCCCCAAAAGGGAACTGTGTCCTTTCCTCCCCTGGCACGTACCTCATTTTCCTGCTGGGTGCTCCCGGCTGCCCGGCCTTGGTCCTCCCAGCTTGACTTGCCTGTGAGCTCGTGCCCGGTGTGGTGTCCGCGATGCCTTATCTTTGTTCTGAGGTCCCTGTGTGTCTCTGGAATTGGCTGGCATTCTCCATTCAGGTCACGCCTTCCCCTGCCTGCAACAGATCCCCTCTCCCCCTCTCTCCCTCTGGCTTTTCCTCTCTCCTCTCTCTCTGCTTTGACTTGCTCTTGCACTCCCAGGAACCTGACAACAAAACCTGTCTTCTTCCCGAAAAGATCTGCTCCTTCCGTTCCCTCCTTTATCCTGTGTGACTGACTTCAGCCCTTGAGAGAAAATAACTGAGGGGCTCAAGCAGGTATCTGTATCACTCCGTGTGTGTGTGTGTGTGTGTGTGTGTGTGTGTGCGCGTGCATGTGTGTGTGTGGAGAATGAGAGAGAGAGAGAGTGAAAGGGGACAAAGTCTAATTTCTCTTTAGTTTTTTTTTTTTTTTTTTTTTTTTTTTTGCCAGATGACTATAATTTTCTGCTTTTCTTCAGGACACCCGTGAAAGTAAAGCAATTAAATAGAAACAACCAACTAAGAAGGCAATTCTAGCGCCCACACTAGATGATAAAAAAGGTCTGAATCCCAGAGCCTCTGTCTGCAAATAACTACAGGTTTCCTTGTGAGCAGAGCCCCAAATAACTGCAGGTTTTCTCATGATCAGAGTCACAAACGACGACAGGTTTTCCTGTGAACGGAGCCACTGGCCCCGGAATTGGGGGAGCATCAAGTCCTGAAGTTGGCTGGTTGTTCCTTCCCATAAGCAATACGTGTGGCACTATTTACCAGCTTGGAGTGTGCATGGCTCTAATCCAGCTCAGAAAGGGCCCATCATGTAAGAAATCTCACTGCCCCAGGGGTATAGAAAGACCTGGGCCTGTATACATGTGTATACCCATGGCTTCTGGAGAAATCAGCACTAGATCTAAGATGAGCTGAATAATAAGAAAATTACCCCCTCCACAGCAACAACAAACCAACACTGAATAGGGAGCGGCGTATCTGGGTGTAGAAGTTAAATTTGACTGTGCACCTTTTCTGTGTTAGACACAGTGCTAGGCACAAACATCATCTCAGTTACTTTCGCAAACTGGTGAGAGTGCTGCTGTTATACTCATTTTACAAGTGAAGACACTAAGGCTCAGAGAGGATATGCCACTTGCCAAGATCACCCAGTTATTTATTACCCCTCACTGCCACGACCACTAGAAGCTAACAGTTATTGAGTGCTATGTGTCAGGCACTACTCTAAGCACTTAATAGATCAATTCTCTTCAGTCATCTTTATATCTTGTATACATGGCTGGTAATATTCTCATTTTTCAGAGGAAATTGCCCAGAGAGGTTAAGTAACTTTCCCAAGTTCGCACAGCTAGAAAGTAATAGAGGCAGAATTTGAAGTGTTAGCCACTGTATTACACTGCTACTCATTAACATTTTATAATGCATATGGAATTTCCAATGCACGCACACAGACAGCATTCACAGAGAAACTCAATTTGAGTCATTTGGAAAAGAAGATTAGACGCAGAGTTTAGCTGTAATCTTTCCTTTCTACCCAAGACAGCTGTGCACTTTGGGCACAATACCTAACGTATCTGATTCTGTGTCTTCATTTGGAAAATGGGAGTTACTCTGAGGCTTAAATAAGTTTGTGCTTGTAGAAGTGTCCAGGGGAGTATCAGAGAGAGGGCTGCCAGCCACGCTAACCAAAGCTGCAGACACAGGCACTCTCTACCCTCAGATAACGTTCCTTTGGCACGTTCTGGGAAACAGTGGCTTGACTCTCACTGCACTTCTTACTCCATTTTCTCTCCAGTTTCTCTAATTTTCACACTTTTGAATGCCAGCCTTGCCAAGCTTGGCATTATCAAGAGGCTGTGGTTGATAATGCAGGTACAAGTATATGAGATGGGAGGATATGTTTGAACTCAGGCACTGTTTTAGCAACATGTTTTCTGTCTCAGTCAGCGCAGGAAAAAAAGCTTTTAACATTCCCATTAAGAAGACTCACCGGCTCCTCACACATTAAATAACTCTCACAAAACAACATTTTAATGATTTAAGTGTAAGTGAATCAGAAACACATGGACAACATTTCTCTTGGAATACACAAGGGTTTTAAAACTGAAGGAGAAAGAGCTTGGCAAAACGCACACCGTGCTGGGAAGAGAGCCCCTGCCCAGTGGAGACATTCCCTCAATTCATGCTGCCACTGAGCCTGCCCTCTCCTAATTTAGGGCATACACTGGGAACTGCAGTCATTTGTTCTGGGCACAGAGGGAAGAGCTTGGGCGAGAAAGCCATCAGCTTCTCCTTGTAAAGTGTCACCAAGCAATTAGGCCCCCTGGAATAATTTTCCAGCCATGTTTCTTCAAGGCTGCCAATGTTCAACGGAAAGCATTCGAGATGTGTTCTAAGCCAAAGTTCTGCCAATATATAGCAGAGCTGATATGTGCGCTTCCCTGGGAGTTAGCCAAGGCTCAGAGGAAATCTGCATAAAAACAGGAACTACGTGGCTCAGGAATGATCTGCGTGTGATTCAGGGCAGTTTTCTGCTTGGTTAGACTACATATTGTCCGATGCTTTTGGGAAATCTCCCTGAAGTGTCACTAACAGATCATGGGCCATGAGGAGTGGGAGGAATGGAAGGGACATTAGGCTGCAAATAGGAGAACTGGGCTCGGTGACTATAGGCCAGCTTGGATGTGACCTTGGGGAAGTCATTTACCTTCTCAGGGGTGGGGGTTGAGGGGTGGAGGGGTGGAGCATCAGTTTGTTCAGCTGTGAAATCAGGGGCTTGGACTCAGTTGAGATCATAGAGCATATACATGTGGATCTGAAGACTGTGAAATGATGTCGTTGGGAGACGGTTAGATAGTTTACTAGACCTAAAAGATTGTCAAGGAGTCCAAAATAGCTCTAATAATCTTGACATTTGCTTTTTCTGTGCTCATATTAAGGTTACCATTACTCAGAATTTAATCATAGATATTCAGAAAAAGTAATATTTAAAAGGGTTCAACTAGTTTTTTAAAAGTTTGGCAAAAATGATTTAAAAAAATGCGTACAAGGAACTGACATCATTTAGAATCATGAAAGTGTAGAATGACCGAGGTGGGCTCAGCACCCGCGTGTTATAGTCCTGTAGTCCGGGAAAGTGATCAGAGAGCTGCCTGCTAAGGGTAAATGCAGCAACATTCCTACCACTGGAACAGGTTTTGGTTTACATGTTCTACCAAAGTATTTATTTTATGCCACTTTTGAGCTAGAGTTTCTGGAATTCAATGAATGAGTGAGAAAATGTAAAGAATTTGGGCAATGACTTTTTGTTGGCAAGGGCTGAAATCCAGGCTTCCTATAGAATATCTGAGAAAACGATAAGTAGCTCCAAAGATGGCAGCTTAGAATTAAAATTTCGGTTTTTTCAGCACATTGACTGACAGCATGCTGAAAGTCCTGGCTTCTGGGTCTATCAACAGAATAACGGGGAAAATATTTTTTAAAAATGACAATCCTTGAGCTTCATCCCAGGAGATTCAAACTCAGTGAATCTGCAGGTAGGGCTCCTGAATCTGTAATTTGAAAATCTCTCCTGGCATGATTTTGCCACTTTTGGTACAAATAACATAATGATACATTTTATGATTGATGGCTTCTTAGATTTGGTAAGATATACTTCGTATATACCAGATACTTTTATATATATTATTGCCTGTAGTATTCACATCTTTTTACAAGTAAAGACATTGAGGTTCAGAGAAACTAAACCTGCTCGTGCCTGTAAGTGAATGATATATGTCTAGAGCCCAGGGCCCCCGATCTCAAATGCAAGGCTCTTCCCTGTCGTCTGCAAATTTCTCTTACTTCTTGTGGACTCTGAACGTTCACGCGCCATGCTATCACGTAATTACAATATTTTAGTGAAGACAAAAATAGCTTCTATTTAAAAAATAAATGATTAGACTCTGTTATGGGCTGAATTACATTCCCCTCAAATGCATATGTTGAAGTTCTAACCCTCAGTACTTCAGAAGGTAACTGTATTTGGAAAAAGGGCTTTTAACGAGGTGTTTAAGTTAAAATGGGATCCTTAGAATGGGCCCTAATTCGATACAGTTGGTGTCTTTATAAGAGGACGTGAAGACACAGACACACACAGAGGGAAGACCACGTGAAGACGCAGGGTGAAGACGGCCATCTACAGGCCAAGGGTCAAAGCCGCAAAAAAAAAAAAAACAAATCTGCCAACACCTCCATCTTGGACAAGTTTTCTTTATAGTCCCGAAAGCCACAATCCCGACATCTATAATCCCAAATATTGAAATTCCAAAAAATCAAAACCTCTAAAGTCTAAATCCCTAACATCTAAAAATCCCCAAAATCGAAATCACAAGATAGTTGCATCACATTAGGTGAAACTATTTACTTTGTTATTGTCTTTATGCAGAGGAAAATGGATTTCAATCGAATCCTCAAACCATAAAGACGGATTTGGAATTAGGTGTGATTGAGGTTTCTAAAGGCGAACTTCAAGGTGTTACCAATAAAGTTTGTTTTCTCCATTCTGTCCAACGTCTTTGGCAGAAAATTCAGATGAGTGGACTGGTCATGTGATACAGCAATGACGAAAACTTCAGTTTAAAAATGCGTCATTTGCCTGTATTGGCATTCATTCCAGCTGATGGCATTCCAGGAGCTTTTAATGAATTAAAGCCACATTTGCCTGAAGAAGCCAGCGAAGTTACTGACTGGTTCAAAAACAGTTACGTGCACGATGGGCAGTATTGTTGCAGTTCAATCACCAGTATTGCTTCCATCAGATTTGTGGTCTGTATGTGTGTGCGTATGGAATAGATTTCCACAGACCGGCAACAGCACGGAAGGACGGCACAGAAGATGGGAAAACTTAATGAGGAATGCTCATGTAGGTGTATATTAAACCACAGAAGGAGTTTTAAAAAGAGCAATGTCACATAGAAAATAAATGTGAACATATTCTCCAAGGACAGCCATGTCCTAAAAGAAAAAAAGTAGCTATTTCTTGTGGTGTAAGACTTCAAAATATAGTTAATGACTGTGAAAGTTCGCCAGCTCTTATGGACAATCTCCATGCAATTGCCCATAATCTAGCTCCGTAACTTTTTTATTTGTTGAATCTTCTTCTTAGTTTTTAGATTTTTTTTTTTTTAGTTTCTTTCACTATTTGAAATTGTCAGCATTCTTTTTTATAATATACTATGCTACCTATTTCATCTTTGCATCATTTCCAATGCTATACGCATCGTACAAAGAGTTTTGGAGAGTTCTAATTTGCTTTGTGCGTTTTTGCAAATGTAACTCCATGAAAGTGTATTTTCAAAATGTTGAACTTGTGTGTAAGCAACATGTGTGTGCATAAAGACATTAAAACTTCCTCAATAAATGAAAATGTATCTTCTTTGTACATCTGCTTTTATGAAAAATAAAATTTCTCAATACCTTGGCTCTTTGGGCAACTGATGTGGTGATATGGTGGTGACTCATCATGGTTTTTAATCAATCAAAAGACTTAGAAGAATCTAAGAATCACAATATTTCAGATGACTGCTGTATAAAGCTGGGGCACAAAATTACCAACTATAGTGTGATATACATTTTTATATTTTGCTTTTTGATCTATTTGTTTATGAATATGGTTCATATGCTCATAACTGCTATACCCATGTGACTGTTGTTAGTGTATCTGAGTGTTTCTGCTTGCAAAAAATATGGTATTATTGTCCATTTTATTGTGTAAAGTAGCCTATTAAGAGTTCTATCATGTTTATATATATATATATTTTTTTTTCTTTTTTTTTTTTTATGGAATCTTGCTATTTTTGTCATTGCCCAGGCTGGAGTGCAGTGGCACAATCTCAGCTCACTGCAACCTCCGCCTCCTGGGTTCAAGCGATTCTCCTGCCTTAGCCTCCCAAGTAGTTAGGATTACAGACGCTCGCCACCATGCCTGGCTAATTTTTGTATTTTTAGTGGAGATAGAGTTTCGTCTTTTGGCCAGGCTGGTTTTGAACTCCTGACATCAGGTGATCCACCCACTGTCAGGTCTCTGAGCCCAAGCTAAGCCATCGTATCCCCCATGACCTGCAGGTAAACATCCAGATGGCCTGAAGTAACTGAAGATTCACAAAAGAAGTGAAAATAGCCTTAAATGATGACATTCCACCATTGGGATTTGTTTCTGCCCCACCCTAAATGATCAACGTACTTTGTAATCTCCCCCACCCTTAAGAAGGTTCTTTGTAATTCTCCCCACCCTTGAGAGTGTACTTTGTGAGATCCACCCGCTGCCCACAAAACATTGCTCCTAACTCCACTGCCTATCCCAAAACCTATAAGAATGAATGATAATCCCACCACCCTTTGCTGACTTTCTTTTCGGACTCAGCCTGCCTGCACCCAGGTGAAATAAACAGCCTCCTTGTTGCTCATACAAAGCCCGTTTGGTGGTCTCTTCACACAGATGCACATGACACCCATCTCGACCTCCCAAAGTGCTGGGATTACAGGTGTGAGCCACCACGCCTGGCTGAAAAAGTTTTTTTCTAAAATATTTTTGGGATTTTGATTTTTCAGGATTTTAACATTGGGGATGATGGCATTTGGGACTGTCCTTTAGGATTATGATCAGTTCCCATCTTGAACTTCTGGCCTCTAGAATTGTGAGAAAATAACTATCTGTGATTTAAGCCACCCAGTCTGTGGTGTTTTGTGATGGCATCTCTGGCAAACGAATACAGCTGGCTTACAGAAAGGCCTCCCAAAGCATGAAACCCATACTACCAGGGGTGTCGCATTGATTTCACACATCACATTCATGGAATTAACAAACACTGAGTCAGTCAAGGCTCTGTTTGGTAGGAAGTGAGAGAAATCTTCACTAATGTTGAAGCAGATCGGGCTGATTTTCCTCACATAGCAAGAAGTAAGGAAGTAGGCAGGGCTGGGGCAACTGCTCAAGATTGTTCCACTCTGCCAGCCTTAGGATGGGGCTTTCTTTCTCGTGCTTGCCACCTCTTGGTCACAAAAAGGCTGCTGTAACTCCGGATGTCATGTCCATATTCAAAGCGGGAGATGGGAAAAGGAGCACAAGGAAGAGGTAGCACTGGGAGATTCCTGCTTGTGTCTCCCAGTCCAGAGCTGGGTTGCACAACCAGCACTAGAAGCAAGGGAGGCTGGGAAGTCAAATTCTTATTTTGCAGCTTATACGGCAAGGCAGGCAGCAAGGAAGCCCGAGGTTGGAAGTGGGTGTTGCGTGAGTCAGCTCTCGTTACCTTCACGTGCCGAGACAGTCCTGCCTTTTTCATTTGTCTTTCGTTCCTGATATTATTAAGAAGAAAGTTAAGAAGAAAGCTTCAAGGGGCTATTATGCCATTAACACTAATTTGCCTCTTAAAAAGGAATGATGGGTCTCAGATTCAGAGCCTTGTGGAGGCATTAGTATTCCAGAATTTGACAATTAAAAAAAAGTATTATCGCTGGGTGCGGTGGCTCACGGCTGTAATCCCAGCACTTTGGGAGGCTGAGGTGGGCTGATCACTTGAGGCCAGGAGTTCAAGATCAAACTGGCTAACATGGTGAAACCCTGTCTCTATTACAAATACAAAAATTTGCCAGGCTTGGTGGCAGGTGCCTGTAATTCCAGCTACTCGGGAGGCTGAGGTTCAACACTTGCTTGAACCCGGGAGGCAGCAGTTGTAGTGAGCCAAGATTGCACCACTGTACCCCAGCCTGGGCAACAGAATGAGATTCCGTCTCAAAAAAAAAAAAAAAAAAAAGTATTATCAGTGGTAGTGACATACTTTTTTTTTTTTTCTTTTGAGATGGAGTCTCGTTCTGTCACCCAGGCTGGAATGCAGTGGCACAATTTCAGCTCACTGCAACCTCTGCCTCCCAGGTTCAAGGAAGTCTTGAACCTCAGCCTCCCAATTAGCTGGGGTTACAGGCTACCGCTACCATGCCTAGCTAAATTTTGTATTTTTAATAGAGACAGGGTTTCGCCATTTTGGCCAGTCTGGTCTTGAACTCCTGGCCTCAAGTGATCTGCCCGTCTCGGCCTCCCAAAGTGCTGGGATTACAGGCATGAGCCATTGCGCCTGGCCAACATACTTTTAAATATGTGAATTTCAGTCAAAAATTCCAGAATAGGCCAGGTGCGGTGGCTCATGCCTGTAATCCCAGCACTTTGGGAGGTCAAGGCGGGCAGATCATGAGGTCAGGAGATCGAGACCATCCTGGCTAACATGGTGAAACTCCATCTCTACTAAAAATACAAAAAACAAAAAACAAACAAAAAAAATTCCAGAATAGATTTAATCAAAAATATAGAAATAAGTAATAATACAGGTGGTATTAAGACATATGAAAAAATGCAAAGATAAATTACTAAGTGTTAAAAATAGTGATGGTTAATTTTATATGTCAACCTGACTGGGTTAAAGGATGCCCGAATAGCTGGTAAAATATTATTTCTAGCTTTGTCTGTGAGGACGTTTCTGGAAGAAATCATCATTTGAATCAGTGGGCTGAGTATGGAAGATCTGCTGTCATCAATGTGGGCATCATTTGATTCATTGAGGGCTTCGGTGGAACAAGAAAGCAGAGGCAGGGTGCGTTTGCTGTCTCTTCTGGAGCTGGGACACCCATCCTTTCCTGTCATCAGACATCACAGGTCCTGGTTCTTGGACCTTTGGACTCTGGGTCTTACACCAATGGTTACATGCCTGTCCCACCCTTCCAAGCTCTCAGGCCTTCAACCTTGGACTTAGACATCACTGGTTCCCCTGGGTCTTAGGCCTCTGGACTCAAACTGAATTACAGCTCCGGCTCTCTTGGTTTTACAACTTGCAAATGACATATCCTGGAACTTTTTGTCTTCCATACTCATGAGAGCCAATTTCTATAATAAATCCCCCCTTATAAATCTATATATTTCCTACTGGTTTTATTTCTCTGGAGAGCCTTACTAATACAGAAATATCGCTCTGGAGAGTAGACTCAGTAAAAGCATGCCGGCAAGGTGGGAGAGGACTGGAGTGTGAGTTGCGATGTCTGAGACAGAGGCCAATTTCTGTCCTAACCCAATGTGAAACCTTGAACTTTTGGTCTTCCTTGGGCTTTGGATTTCTAATTCACAATGTTGAGCTGGATTTGGTGTTGTGTATGTGTGTGTGTGTGTGCATGTGTTTAAAGCACATTTCTACTCAAAACAGTTTATGACATCTCTGTTTCAGTGTGTGGAACTATACCTATTACATTATTATTAAGACTGGATTAAAGTTTTAGAGGCTCTCAAAGTAGTTTTAAAAAGGGGGTGCACTCTGGTATGAAACAAGACATTATTCCCAAAAAGAATGTTTCTCCTTTAATACTCATTTCATACTGAAAACAACAGAAAAAGCCAAACATTATCATCTTTACTTTACTTATAAAATTAGCAATATTGAGAGGAGGTAATTGAGTCCCAGAGGAGAGAAATGCCTTGCCCAGGGTCACGAAGAAGTTAGGTGAGGCTGGGATCATGAACACGGATTTCCCTGTACTCATGCTCTTTTTTTTCCCTTTTTAACATTTGTTCATTTAAATTGACAAATAAAAATTGTACATATTGATTGTGTACAACATGATGTTTTGAACTATATATACATTGCAGAAAGGAAAAATCAAGCTAATTAATACATGCATTACTTCACATACTTTTTTTTGCACTGAGAACATTTAAAAAAACTAGTCTCCACAATTTTCAAGAATACATTATATTGTTATTTACTATAGTTGTACAATAAACCTCTTGAATGCATTCTTATGTAACTGAAATGTTGTATCCTTTGACCAGTATCTCCCCACCACATTACCTCCCCCCACACCCTAGCAACCACCATTCTACTCTTTACTTCTATGAGTTCAACTTTTTTAGATTACACATTGCTATAGCTGGGATGTTTGTCCCCTCCAAACCTGATGTTCAAGTTTGATCCTCAGTGTTAGAGGTGGAGCCTGATGGGAGGTGTTTGGGTCCTGGGGATGGATCCCTCATGAATAGATCAATGCCCTCCCTCAGGAATGAGTGAATTCTATCTTTTCTCATGAGAGCGGGTCTTAAAAAGAGCCAGGCGGCTGGGCACAGTGGCTCATGCCTGTAACCCCAGCACTCTGGGAGGCCGAGGCTGGTGGATCTCCTGAGGTCAAGAGTTTGAGACAAGCCTGGCCAACATGGTGAAACCCCATCTTTACTAAAAATACAAACGTTAGCTGGTCGTGGTGGTGGGCGCCTGTAATCTCAGCTACTCAGGAGGCTGAGGCAGGAGAATTGCTGGAACTCGGGAGGCAGAGGTTGCAGCTGAGATTACGCTATTGCACTCTAGCTCAGGCGACAACAGCAAGACTCCATCTCAAAAAAAAAAAAAAAAAAAAAAAAAAAAAAGAAAAGCCTGTCATGTCCTTCCACTCCCACTTCATATGATTGATCTCAGCACATGCTAGCTCCTCTTCACTTTCTGCCACTAGTGGAAGCAGCCTGAGGACCTCACCAGGTGCCCAATCTTGAACTTTTCCAAATATCAGAATTACGAGCCAAATAAATCCTTTGTATTTATAAATTACCCAGTCTCCAATATTTCTTTATAGCAACACTACATGGACTAAGACATGCATGTAAGTGACATCATGTGAGATCTGTCTTTCTGTGTCCAGCTTATTTCACTTAACATAATGTCTTCCATGTTTATCCATGCTGTCACAAATGAACAGGATTTCCTTCTTTTTGAAGGTTGAGAAGATTCCACTGTGTACATTTACCACACCACACTTTCTTTATCCATTCATCTATTGATGGACCCTTAGGTTAATTTCATATCTTAGCCATGCTCATGTTCTTTCATATTAGGTTGTTGACCATTCCATTTGAGAGTAAGTACTTAAAAAGAAACTTCACTGTTTTTTTTAAGGTACAAAGTGACCTTTTCTTGGTCAACACAGCCTGGCTTTCTAGCACATGATATTGTCAAATAAAGGTACACTGAGATGTTTTTTCTCCTGAAGAACAAACTCTTCACACTTTCTTGGATGCCATTAGGATGATCACTTCTAGAACCTGCTTTAGTCACTATATAAAAGAGAACACCTCTCCCCTTTTTCCAGCCTCTCAGCCTAACCTGCTTCCCACCCTCTTCTTCATTCTTATCCAGATCAGAGTCTATTTATTAGGGAGCAGTGAAAGTGTCATCACCTGGCCATATTATACATTAACTTCTCCCGCTTTCTGCCCTATTTCATACAGTGAAAAAACAGCTTGGGACCAGCCTCTTTAAATCATTCTGGCTTTGTCTTTCTTTCTTCATGCACTTGGACAAAGGGTGATAGGAGACCAAGATTAGGATTTAAGCTCTGGCAGGGGCTAGGGCTCCTCCACTTAAATCAAAGGAAGCCCTGTCATTTAACCCAGAATTATAGAAGAGTCCAATGCTATGAAATCAGGTAATAGCCTAACTGGTAACACAGGATATCTGGTTTCCTCTTTGGTTATTTTCCCCCACGGTAATCTTGCAGGAGCATGGGTGAGGTATTAGGAAGAATTCTGGAGGTTACCCAGGCTGGAGTGCAATGATGTGATCTTGGCTCACTGCAACCTCCACCTCCCAGGTTCAAGCAATCCTCCTGCCTCAACCTCCTGAGTAGCCGGGATTACAGGCACCCTCCATCATGCCTGGCCAATTTTTGCAGAGATGGGGTTTCATCGTGTTGGCCAGGCTGGTCTTGAATTCCTGACCTCAGGTGATCCGCCAGCTTCAGGCTCCCCAAGTTCTTAAGTACTTGATACATATACTCTCTGTTATCAGTTGAATTGTCTCCCACACTCATATGTTGAAGTCCTTGCCCACCACTACCTCAGACTGTGACTGAATGTGAAGATAGAGTCTTTAAAAAGGTGAATAAGTTAAAGTGGGATGGTCTGTGTGGGCTCTAATCCAATATGAACGGTGTCCTTATAAAGGAGATCAGGGCACAGACACAGAGGGAAGACCATGTGAAGACACAGGGATAAGACACATCTGCAGGTCACAGAGAGAAGCCTCAGAAACCTCAGAAGAAACCAAACTTGTCAACTCGTTGATCTTGGTCTTCTAGACTACAGATTTCTGTAGAAATCTGAGAGAAAACAAATTTCATAGATTTCTGTTGTTTAAGCCACCTAGTCGGTGGTGATATCCCCTTTATCATTTTTTATTGTGTCTACTTGATTCTTCTCTCTTTTCTTCTTTATTAGTCTTGCTAGCGGTCTATCAATTTTGTTGATCTTTTCAAAAAACCAGCTCCTGGATTCATTGATTTTTTGAAGGGTTTTTTTTTGTCTGTATCTCCTTCAGTTCTGCTCTGATCTTAGTTATTTCTTGCCTTCTATTGCTTTTGAATGTGTTTGCTCTTGCTTCTCTAGTTCTTTTAATTATGATGTTAGGGTGTCAATTTTAGATCTTTCCTGTGTTTTCTTGTGGGCATTTAGTGCTATAAATTTCCCTCACA
The DNA here is from genome assembly GCF_001698545.2 of Rhinopithecus bieti. NCBI lineage: Eukaryota > Metazoa > Chordata > Mammalia > Primates > Cercopithecidae > Rhinopithecus > Rhinopithecus bieti. Next base: position 876,750 of record NW_016805666.1, read on the forward strand.
CACTGCTTTAAATGTGTCCCAGAGATTCTGGTATGTTGTGTCTTTGTTCTCATTGGTTTCAAAGAACATCTTTATTTCTGCCTTCATTTCGTTATGTACCCAGTAGTCATTCAGGAGCAGGTTGTTCAGTTTCCATGTAGTTGAGTGGTTTTGATTGAGTTTCTTAGTCT
>NW_016805666.1:878834-889496 GCF_001698545.2 Rhinopithecus bieti
TATGTTTATTGTGGCACTATTCACAATAGCAAAGACCTGGAACCAACCCAAATGTCCACCAATGATAGACTGGATTAAGAAAATGTGACACATATACACCATAGAATACTATGCAGCCATAAAAAAGTATGAGTTCATGTCCTTTGTAGGGACATGGATGAAGCAGGAAACCATCATTCTCAGCAAACTATCGCAAGGACAAAAAGCCAAACACTGCATGTTCTCACGCATAGGTGGGAATTGAACAATGAGAACATTCAGACACATGGCAGGGAATATCACACACTGGGGCCTGTTGTGGGGTGAGGGGAGGGGGGAGGGATAGCATTAGGAGATGTGCCTAATGTAAATGATGAGTTAATGGGTGCAGCACACCAACATGGCACATGTATACATATGTAACAAACCTGCACGTTGTGCACATGTACCCTAGAACTTAAAGTATAATAAAAGAAAAGAAAAGAAAATTATGGCATGGGTGAGTGCTTCTCAACTCTGGTTGGACAACAGAGTCATGTGGGGAACTTGAAGAACTCCAACTTCTGCCACCTCCCCCAGACCAACCAATCCAGAATCTTGACAGTGGGCCAGGGCCGGGGACCACAACATTCTTAGGCAACGGGGCGAGAGAAAAGTTTTTTAAAACAGAAAATGACATGGCCAGAAGTGATTTTTAAAATTCACCTGTTTGGCCTAGTGTGGTGGCTCACGCCTGTAATCCCAGCACTTTGGGAGGCCAAGGTGGGTGGATCACGAGGTCAGGAGATCGAGACCATCCTGGCTAACATGGTGAAACCCTGTCTCTACTAAAAATACAAAACATAAGCTGGGCATGGGTGTTTATAGTCCCAGCTACTCACTAGGCTGAGGCAGGAGAATTGATTGTACCTGGGAGGCGGAGGTTGCAGTGAGCAAGATCACACCATTGCACTCCAGCTTGGGCAACAGAGTGAAACTCTGTCTCAAATAATAATAATAATAATATTATTATTATAGTTCACCTGTTTGATAGTAGTATGGGAGATGGGAAGGAGTGGGTGAGAGACTGGAGGGTAAGCCAGAGAGCTAACAATACCCAAGTACCCAGGTCACCTGGTTCTTTTGCCCCTCCATAGGCTCAGGAGAAATGTCAGATAAGGCCACTCGGAAAAGATCTGGAGAGACCTTCTGGGTCCTCAGCCAGAGCCCATCTTGCCTGAGGGTCATGGGCATGGAGCATAGGGGCTGGGTGGTCCATTGGCTTCTCTGGCCAAACCACAGGGCAAATTTAAACACTCCAACTGTCACAACACAGCAAATCTGAATGACAATGGCTTTTTTAAAAGCAGGATTTTAAAAATAAAAATACTTATTCACAAAAAACCATCTCAGGGAAGCTGGCTAATCCTAAGGCATTTTTTTTTATGTGTAAGCATTTAATTTAATTTATTTTTTAAAATTAATTACTTTGTAATTGAAAAAAATTGTATATGTCTATTGTGTATAACATATTTTGAAATGTGTATACATTATAGAATGGCTAAATCAAGCTAATGAACATATGTATACCATTACCTCACATACTTTTTCTGTGGTAAAAACCCTTAAAATTTACTCTCAGCAATTTTCAAAAATCCAATACATTGTTATTAACTATGGACACCACGTTGTACAATACAGCTTTTGAACTTACTCCTCTTATCTAACTAAAATTTCATATCCTTTAACCAGTATCTTTGCATCCCCACTCCCACCTACCAGCCCCTTATTGTTTAAGTAAGTCGAACTCACAGAATTTGAGAGTAGAATGTTAGTGAGATTACATGGCATTTGTCTTTCTGTGCCTGTTATTTCACTTAACACAGTGCCCTTTGCGTTCATCTATGTTGTCACAAATGGCAGAATTTTCTTCTTTGTAAAGGCTGAATAATATTCCATTGTGTGTGTGTGTGTATGTGTGTGTGTGTGTAAATCATTCATCAACAGACACTTAGTTTGTTTCCATATCTTGCTATTGTGAATAATGCTGCAATCAACAAGAGGGTGCAGATATTTGAGATATTAATTTTGTTTCCTTCGACTATGTACCCCAAAGTGGATTACCTGGATTGTATGCTAGTTCTATCTCTAATTCTTTGAGGAATCTTCATACCATTTTCAATAATGGCTGTATAAATTTACATTCCCACCAACTGTGTACAAGAGTTCCCTTTTCTCCACATGCTCGTCAACACTTGTTATTTTTTAAGCCATTCTAACAGCCATTCTAATATCTCATCACAGTTTTGATTTGAATTTTCTTGATGATTAATGATGTTGAGCACTTTTCAATATACATGTTGGCCATTTCTATGTACTCTTTGGAAAATATTTATTCAGGTTCTTTGCCCATTTTTCAGTCACATCATTTTGTTGTTGTTGTTTCTATTGAGTTTTATGAGTTTCTTATATATGTATTTTGCAATATTAACTCCTTATCAGATACATGATTTACAAATATTTTCTTCTCTGTCAGTTGCCTTTTTATTTTGTTGATTGTTTCCTTTGCTGTGCAGAAGCTTTTCAGTTTGATGTAGTCCCACCTTTTATTTTGTTTTGTTGTCTGTGCTTTCAGTATCAATCATATCCAAAACATTATTGCCAAGGCCAAGGCCAAGGAGCTTTCCCTGTGTGTTTTCTTTTGGGAGATTTACAGTTTCAGATCTTACATTTGTGTTTAATCCACTTCAAGTTTCACATATGGTATAAGATAAGGGTCCGATTTCATTCTTTTACATGAGGATATGCAGTTTTCTCAATACCATTTATTGACGAGCCTATGCTTTCCCTATTGTGAACTCTTGCCATCCTTGCCGAAGATTGACTGTATATGCCTGGGTTTATTTCTGGGTTTTCTATTCAGTTTCATTGGTCTATCTGTCTGTGTTTATGCCAGTACCATGCTGTTTTGATCACTATAGCTTTAATTATTTACTTTTATTATAGTTTGAAGTCAGGAAGTGTGATGCCTCTAGCTTTACTCTTTTTTCTCAAGATTGCTTTGGATATTTGTGGTCTTTTATGGATCCCTACGAATTTCAGAATTGTTTGTTCTATTTCTGTGAATAATGCCATTGGAATTTTGATAGGAATTGGATTAAATCTGTAGATCAATTTGGTTAGCATGGGCATTTTAACAATATTAATTCTTCCAATCCATTAACATGTGACATCTATTTGTTTATGTCTTCAATTTCTTGGTCGATGTCTTGTAGTTTTTAGTGCATAGAACTTTCCCTTCCTTGGTTAAATTTATTCTTAAGTAAAGTCATGTGCTGTAGAACAATATTTCAATTAATGATGGACTGCATATACAATTTCCTATCAGCTACTGGTGTCTTAGCCATCTTAGCATTGCAGTGCAGCACATTAACTTTTCTATGATTAAAGATGCTTAGATACACATTGTGTTACAATTGCCTATAGTATTCAGTACAGTAACATGCTGTTTGGTTTTGTATCCCAGGGGCAATAGGCTATACCATATAGCCTAAGTGTGTAGTAGGTTGTACTAAGTACACTCCATGATGTTTGCACAATGACAAAATCACTTAACACATTTCTCAGAACATATCCCTGTCATTAAGCACCATATGACTGTATTTTAATATTTTTATGGGATTGTAAATGGAATTTTCTCAGTTTCTTTCCTTTTTTTTTTTTTTTTTTTTTTTGAGATGGAGTTTTACTCTGCCACCCAGGCTGGAGTGCAGTGGTGTAATCTCGGCTCACTGTAGCCTCTGCCTCCTGGGTTCAAGTGATTCTTCCGCCTCAGCCTCCCAAAGTAGCTGGGACTACAGGCACCCACCGCCATGTCCAGCTAATGTTTTTGTGTTTTTAGTAGAGGCAGGGTTTCACCATGTTGACCAGCCTGGTCTCAAACTCCTGACCTCAGGTGATCTACCTGCCTCGGCTCTCAATGAGCTGGGAGTACAGGCATGAGCCAGTGTGCCTGGACTCTCAGTGTTTTTTTAATTTATTTTTTATTTTTTTATTTTTTGCGGGGGGTTGGCAGGGTTGGCTGTTTTTTGTCAATGTATAGAAATGCTACTGATCTTTGTATGTTGACTTTATATTCTGAAATTTCAGTGAATTTGTTTATCAATTTAAACTGTTTTAATGGTGTTTTTAGAGCTTTCTGTATATAAAATCATATCTCTGTAAACAGAGACAATTTAACTTCTTTCTTTCTGAATGGGATGTCCTTTATTTTATGTCTTTTCTAATTGCACTGGCTAGGATTTCCAGTATTGTGCTGAATACAAGTGGCCAGAGTGGGCACTCTTGTCTTACTCCTTATCTTAGAGAAAAAGCTTTCACCTTTTCACAATTGAGTATAATGTTAGTTGCGGGCTTGTTATATATGGTCTTCATTGTGTTGAAGTATGTTTCTTTTATATTTAATTTCTTGAGAGTTTTTTTAATCATGAAAGGATGCTGAATTTTGTCAAATGCTTTTGCTACATCCGTTGAGATGATCATACAGTTTTTCTTCCTAATTTTGCTAATGTAGTATATCATATTTACTGATTTGCATATGTTAAACCATCATTGCATCCCGGGGGTAAATCCCACTTCATCATGATTAATGATTTTTCAGATATGCTGTTGAATTCAGTTTACTTTTTTTATTTTATTATATTATCTCATTTATGTTTATCTGGGATATTTTCCTTTCTTGTAGTATCCTTGTCTGGCTTTTTTTTTTTTTTTTTTTTTGAGACGGAGTCTCACTCTGTCGCCCGGGCTGGAGTACAGTGGCTGGATCTCAGCTCACTGCAAGCTCCGCCTCCTGGGTTCACGCCATTCTCCTGCCTCAGCCTCCCGAGTAGCTGGGACTACAGGCGCCCGCCACCTCGCCCGGCTATTTTTTTGTATTTTTTAGTAGAGACGGGGTTTCACAGTGTTAGCCAGGATGGTCTCCATCTCCTGACCTCGTGATCCGCCCGTCTCGGCCTCCCAAAGTGCTGGGATTACAGGCTTGAGCCACCGCGCCCGGCCCTTGTCTGGCTTTTGTATGAGGGTAATGCTGACTTCATAAAATGAATTAGGAAGTTTTCTCTCCTTTTCATCTTTTTTGTTTTTGGAAGAGTTTGAGTAGGATTGGTTTTAGTTCTTCTTTAAAATGTTTGTTGGAATTCACCCATGAAACTATCTGCTCTTGAGCTTTTCTTTGTTGGGAAGTTTTCATTGTTGGGAAGTTTTCATTGTTGGGAAGTTTTCATTGCTCACTCAGTCTCCTTACTCATTATTGGACTGTTCAGATTTTCTATTTCTTCATGGTAGGTTGTATGTTTTTAGGGATTAATCCACTTATTCCAGATTACCCAATTTGTTGACATAAAATATATTCTTTGTATTTCTATGGTATCACTTGTAATGTCTTCTTTTTCATTTATAATTTGATTTATTTTAGTTTTCTCTTTATTTTTTCTTGGATAGTCCAGCTAAGAGTTTGTTAATTTTATCTTTTTTTTTTTTAAAAAAACCTCTTAGTTTTGTTGATTTTTATATTGTCTTTCTAGTCTCTGTTGCATGTATTCAGAAGTAACATTTAGTTCCTTCTATTAACATTGGGCTTAGTTTGTTCTTTTTTTCTACTACTTTGAGGAAGGTTAGTTGGGTTGTTTATTTGAGACCTTTCTTTTTTCTTAATGTTGACACTTACTACTATAAACTTCCCTCTCAGGACCACTTTTGTTGAAGTCCACACATTTTGCTACGTGTGTTTCTATTTTCATTACTCTCAACACACTTTTGGATATCTTCTTTGATCCATTGGTTGTTCAGGAGTGTTTTGTTTAATTTCCAAGTTAGAATTTGAAACAGAAATTATTTATAAAACAGGCATTTGTTACTGAGCATGTTTTGGTCTTCAGTTAAATTCTTTTTAACTTCTGGTTCCATGGTGTAATGGTTCTGGAATTAGCAACAATAAAACATTAGTTACATTGGTGAGTAATGGTTTTATTTAAAATAGAATTAAAATGTCAACCCAGTGGTGCTGAGAACTAAATGTAAACTCTCTAAGTGGCTAGCCTTGTGAATGTCAGAGGCCATAGCCACTACTAATAGCGATCAGGTTGGTGTTTGAGACTCATGAAGCAACCTGCATTTTAACTTACTCTTTTATCTGAACCTCAAAATCTTTTGGGGAATACTTACCATAACTTCTTTTACTGATAAAAAATCCTAAAGCTCAGAAAGGTTAATTTGCTGGAAGTCATACAGCTTGTAGGCAGTGACAGAGCCCAGGAGGTTATAAAGTAACCTAGTGGATAGAGCAAGAGTCTATTTCCAGGCCTCAGGCAGTTTGGGTGTCTGTGTAACTCAGGTACTGGTATGACATACAGTCGCTATGTATGAATGGGGAATAATGCCTACTTCATGAAGACAGTGTGTAAGGTGCTCAGTGTAGAGTCAGCCATTGACTTGAATGTTTCATGAATGTTAGCCATTTCTTTTCATCATCCACGTAACTTTCCACTAGATCACCTGTGTGTTGACAAACACAACCACAGGCAACCTTCAACTGATCTAGTTTCCCACATTACCCAGGAGCATCCCCTCAACACCGGAATTGGCTAAATTTGGTCAGTTCTCCCCTCTCAGCTTGCTTGTTCTAGGCTTTGGGGAAATTCCCTCACTCCTCCTTTTCCTTCCCTCTGCTTTTGCAGCCAGCACTTCAGCCTGAGCCCTTCTCCCTTTTCTGAACTTGAGTCCCAGCCTCCTGGCTCTGGAGTAGCAGGGGTGCAGGTGGGGAGGGGGTGGAGTTTATAGAGGGCAGGGCTTTGTTTTAAGTAGGAAGGGAGAAATAAGAGGAGGAGCTGGAGCAATTTCTCCCTCTACCCTTTATCTTGAAGGAATGATACCTGCTCTGATCTCCCAGACCCAAGGCCATGCCATTTCTCTCCCAGGCCATGCCATCTCTCTCTCTTTCTTCCAGGTCAAGCCATTTCTCTCTCTCTTCTGGACCATGCCATCTCTATCTTCCAGGCAATGCCATCTCTCTCTCTCTCTCTCTCTCTCTCTCCCCCAGGCCATGCCATCTTTCTTCCAGGCCATGTCATCTCTCTCTCTCTTGCAGGCTGTGCCATCTCTCTCTCTCTCTCCCAGGCCATGCCATCTCTTGTCCAGGCCATTCCATCTCTCTCTCTCTCACAGGCCATGCCATCTCTCTCTCTCTCACAGACCATGCCATCTCTCTCTCACACCCAGGCTATGCTATCTCTCTCTCTCCCAGGTCATGCCTTCTCTCTGTCTCCCAGGCTTGGATCTGCAGCTCCCTTGCTAGAACCTGCTTCACTCCTCTTCTCCTAGTTGTAACGTCTTACATACCCATGGTACAAGCATCAGGAGCTCTTGCGGTGTTTAGTTATACCTTTTATTTTGAGTTAGTTGTGGATTTACATTCAGTTATAAAAAATAACACAAAGATTTCCCATGCATTCTTTATACAGTTTCTCCCAATGGGAACATCTTATCTAGAACTTTTATATTTAAATATTTTCGTTTTATTCTTCAGGTTTATTCACATTCAGGAGAAAGTTCTCAGATCTCTTCTGAGGGGACAGAGAAGACAGAACATTTTTAAAAATTATAATGATGGTTTTTTTTTTTTTTTTTTTTTTTTTTTTTTTTTTTTCAGGCAGGAAAGGTGAGCATCTGCTTTACCTAGACTCATCGTTGCTTCTCCAGGGACCATCCATGACCTCAACAGAAACCTCTGGCTGAAAGCTTCTACAGGTGCTGTCCAAAGAGAACTGCACAGGCAGGAGGCAGGAAGAGAGCAGGTGCAGTGCTGAAGGCACTTAAAAGCCTCCTGAAACCTTGCACTTGGGCGTGATCTTGGAGTCCGACAACTCAATTCTTCATCTGATGCTTGAGTCTCAACCTCTGTGCAACACTTCCAGTGCTAGGAACTCACCTCTGTCTAAAAGCTTTGCTTACTTGAAATGCCAGAAAGTTCTTTCACTAGGCATGAGAGCAGGACTGTGTTTTCTTGTTCACTGTTGTATTCCTACTGCTAGCACAGCATTTCCCAACACAGTGCTTAACTAGTATTAGTTGAGTGAAGGGATGAATGAATGAACTAATGATCAGACATACCCAGCCCTGTCTGAGAGGTTGGAAGCATGTTCTCCCTGTGAAGGAAGGGGTGGAGGCTGCCTGAGACTCTGAGGTCATGACTGAGGCCAGCCTGTCAGGGACAGAGCCAAGCCCATGTGTGGGTGCCTTGCAGAGCATAGGGGCCCTTGGAACTTGAGAGGGATAGAAATGCTGCAGGGTAAGAAGCCACTGAGGCTGGGGACACAACAACTCCTTCAAGTGTTCTAAGTGCCAGGGCCAAGTGGCAGCCTTTGTCCACAGTCCTGACTTAACTACATTCCTGGGTAAATTTAGGGAAATTTAATCCATGTGTTCCTCAGTTATTTACACAACTCTGAGCAAGATGCTACCATTGTGTAAGAGCCATTTGACGTCGGTGGCACTGCTTCTTTTTTCCATTCTGAGAAGTCCTTGAAGAAAAGCCAGCTCCTTCATCTCTAAAGAAGGGAGGGGCAAGAGCCCAGGGAACTGTCCTCTGGACCTGGCTCTGCAGAGTCTGGAGAGCCTATTTTCAGTGAGATTCAGAGAGGAGGCTAAGGAGAGGGGTTAGCACAGGAGCACCAGTGGGCTGCTGCCGAGCCCTGTGCCCACGTGGGCTCTGCCAACTGCTGCCAGCAGGAGCTTGGTGGAGGGAGGATGTAGAAGCAGCTGGGAGATGCAGTGGGAAGATGGGGTCTTCAGGCAGGGGTCCTCCGGTCTTGCATTCTGTGATAACCTTGGGAAGGTTACTTTCTCTCCATAAGCCTCAGTTTCCCCTTCTGCAAAGCATGAGGGTGTACCCGGTTCTGCAATCTTTACGGGTTCCGACAGCCTATTTATTCTAGGACTCTTTTTCTGTGTCTTATTGTGAATATTATCTGGCACTCCCTAGACAAATGTCGTTTAAAAAATATTTTTACCATAATCCTCAGTAAGAAATACATTTTACACAGCAGCCTACTTTATATAACTGAAGCAAAGGTTTCATAAATTAATACACTTTCTATGGGGATAGACATAAAGATTGATGGAATAGAAGAGAGAATGCACAAATAAATCTGTCCACTTATGGTCAATTGATTTCTAACAAGGGTGCCCAGGTAACTCAATGGGGAAAGATGGTCTTTTTAAATAGCAGTGGGACAACTGGTTATCCAGATGCAAAAATAAATAAAAATATACACATATACATAAATACATAAACTTAGAGTCTTACTTCACATGATACACAAAAAATTGATTAGTAAATGGATCACAGACAGAAATGCAAGAGTGAAAAACAAGGAGTGACTGATTATACCTATACACACAAGGAATAGGATCATCTTCACAGACATTATGCTAAGTGAAAGAAGCCAATCACAAAAGCCTAAAGGTTTTATGATTCCATTTATAGGGAATTTCTAGAACAAGCAAAAATAATAGAGACAGAAAGTAGATCAGAGATTTGCTGAGGCTGTGGGACTGTACATAGGCAGGAGGGGACTTTGCGGTCAGACAGTGGAAGCGTTCTAGAACTGTGATGGTGCTTACACCGTGGTACAGATTTACTAAAACTCATCAAACAATACACTTATCAAGGATGGACTTCATGGTTTATAAATCACAACTCAAATAAATAAGATGACTAATACAATTAAACCTAAAGAATGCAGATGATAAATTATTTGTTCATTTTTTAAAATGTAGGTTCTCTGGGTATGACGAGTTAGTTCCAACCTACTTCTTACTACTTTCTTCATCTCTCTTCATAACATCCACAGCACCATTACACATAGCTATTGCTTATCAATGACTATTCACTTGAAAATATTAAAAAGAATAGATACATACTGATCGAATTTATTTTGAAAACTGAATTCTTTTAAGAAAATGAGTTTTATAAGTCTAAGCAGATCTTTCTACATTTTTATATCCAATACCAACAAATGCCACTGGTAAATCATAATTAGCCACAGATTCAAGCACATAAGTTTGTCATACCTACTACAGGCCCAATCTAATGGTTCTGAATGCTTGTGAAGCACAAGGAAAAAAGTTCTATCTCTCTGTAGGAGTTTAGGATGGGAACCAGTCACTTCCAAACCAACTGATGACTAGTTTCCTACGCACTTCAGTGGTTTCAAACCTAACTGATCATCTGAATTATTCACTGGCCTCTCACCACCTGTCCAGACCTAAACAATTGGAATTTCTGTGGGGATACTTCCTAAAAAGTTTTTCCAGGCCAGGCGTGGTGGCTCGTGCCTGCAATCCCAGCACTTTGGGAGGCCGAGGCAGGGAAATCATTTGAGGTCAGGAGTTCAAGACCAGCCTGGTCAACATGGTGAAACCCTGTCTCTACTAAAAATACAAAAATTAGCCAGGCGTGGTGGCGTGCACCTGTAATCCTAGCTACCAGGGGAGGTTGAGGCACGAGAATTGCTCGAACCCGGGAGACGGAGGTTGAAGTGAGCTGAGATGGTGCCACAGCACTCCAGCTTGGGTGACAGAACAAGACTTCATCTCAAAAAAAAAAAAAAAAAAAAAAAAAAAAAAAAAAAAAAAATTACGGAG
>NW_016805666.1:889871-929955 GCF_001698545.2 Rhinopithecus bieti
AAAAAAAAAAAAAAAAAAAAAAATTCCAGGTAGTCGGGGAGGTTTATGAGCCTCATTTGTAGCCACATCCTTTGGTATGGTCAGTTTTGAGATAGATCATAGAGAACCAGTTTCCAATTATAGCTTAAATAGCAAGGTTTGCAAATAAAGGACATTAAAATATTATAAAGCACAGTATAGATTAAGTTGCCTCAACAATCACACCACCCACTACTTCTTGTCTTTGATTCTTTAGAAAGAAATGGTATAATAGTTGGTAGGCTAGAATTCTGCAAACCCCTGAGAACCCACATTGATAACCTCAAATTCTTAGCTTTTCAAAGCCTCCTAAGCCTTTTTAGTCAAATGGAGATATCACCAATTAATTTTTTATGTTGTCATTTGCTATTAGATCAAGTCATTCTCCTGTATTTGCACAAGCTAATTTAAAAACCAACTGCAGAATTTCCACTTACACTACTGAAGCCAGTTTGTAGCTCTTCACTCTAGATTGTATATATCTTTTTGAATCTTCAGTTATTTAATGAACTCATCAGTACTCCCAAATTTATAGTATCTCAAATTTTACCAAATGAGCTTTTGTATTCAGGATATTTATTTTCATTGCCTCTACCTTTAATCAACCTGCGAACCTATTTTCCCTCACACTTTCCTCTTGCTTCTAGCCACCTGCCTCGAGAGGGAAGGGGCCCTCCTCCTTCGTCCTCAGGAGTCTCCCGTCTCCAGTGATGCCAACTCTGTCTTGTGTCCACTGCTTGTGACTCTACGCCTACTCATCTTCCACAGCTTAGAGCGATATTCAAATCTCTCCCATCCGAAAAACAAAATCCTTCTTTGGCACAAAATTTCCCTTCCCATTCAGCCTTCATCTTCTTTCTCATTTTCTTTGCCAGTCAAGTTTCTGGAGAGAGGAATGTTTCCTGAGTTCTCTTTATTTCTCTTCTCCAATTAGCTCCTCCTCTCTGTTGTCTGCTTCTGTCCTCATTGTTCCAATAAAGCCGCTGCCAGGTGGAGCCATTAGAGACCCTCTGAGTGGCCACATCCAATCAACCCGTTTTCTGTTCATACCTACTTTAACTTTCCTGTTGAGTATGTTTTTGTGAACGATTGTCTCCTTCTTGAAACAATCTTCCTTTAGTTTTTCGCACATTGTCTGTTCTCCTTTCTCCTTCCCACACCCTGGACTGCCCCCCTTCAGCTGTAATCTCAAGGCACTCTTTCCTCTTCATATCTTGCAAATTGCCTCTGTCTTTGACTGCGTCCTCCTCTCATTCTCCTCCAGTGACTCTCCAAGTATGGCTCTGGAATCATTTGTGTCAGAAACACCCAAGGAGATTTCTGCTTGCTAAAGGTATGACCGGAGTTCTAGTCCAGACCTACTGTATAGAGTCTCTGGAGGTGGGTAGGAACGTGCATTACAAGTTTTGTGTCTCCTGGAGATTCTGACACTTTCCCTGGACCACACTTTCCCGCCCTCCTCTACCCCCACCCTGACAGGGTCTTGCTCTGTCACCGAGGCAGGAGTGCAGTGGTGTGATCACGGCTCAGTGCAGCTTTCATCTTCTGAACTCAAGTGATCCTCCCAATTCAGCCTCCCAAGTACCTGAGACTACAGGCGTGCACCACCACACTTGGCTAATTTCTGAATTTTTTGTAGAGATGAGGCTTTGCTATTTTGCCCAGGCTGTGGGCCATCCTTTGTGTGTGTGTGTGTGTGTGTGTGTGTGTATGTTAGACAGGGTCTCACTTTGTTGTCCAGGTTGGAGTACTGTGCCGGGATCTCAGCTCACTGCAACTTCCACCTTCCAGGTTCAAATGATTCTTGTATCTTAGCCTACTGAGTGGGTGGGATTACAGACGTGCACCATTTTTGCATTTTTAGTAGAGACAGGGTTTCACAATGTTGCCGAGGCTGGTCTCAAACTCATGGCCTCAAGTGATCCACCCTCCTTGGCCTCCCAAAGTGCTGGGATTACAGGCACGAGCCACAGAGCCCAGCCTGCGGGCCATACTTTTTAATGTTTCCCAGTTTATCCTCCCGACTGCTGCCTTGACCCCATCCCATTGCTCTCCTCCTTAAAATCCTTCATGGGCTCTCTTCCCTACAAACAGACACTAAGCTCTATATCCTGGCATAAAAGACCTCTGGTGATTTGGCCCCTGTGCAACTCTTGGGTTGCCCCCAGCTCTCAAATCTACTCTGTGCTCTGGAGATATCCTTAACACACCGGCTTGCCCGCACCCTGAGCCTGGCAGTTCCTGCTGCCAAAATGCCCTCCATCAAGTTTCCCTTGCATCCACCTTCAAATCTCAGAGTGGGAAAGAACTCCTGAACGAGAGGAAAGGTCTAAAGCCCCAGTGCTGGCTCTGCCATTGATAAGTCACATGACACATTGATTATACAGTCCTTGAGCCCAAACTCATATGTAAGCAAAGAGAGGACTTTAAACTGATTTCAGTTTTGGAACACTTAAAAAAATCAGAAATACAAACTTGGTACAAATGTGTTGTGAAAGATGCAGTAACAAGTCGCAGCCACCAGATAGCACTAGAGGATCTCATTCAGCTTTGTCTCCGTGACTTAAACTTCGTTCTGGGGGTGGTCCACTTGAATTTGGGACTGATGGGTGCCATCAGCTCCATGCCTAATCTTTATGTAAGACTATCATGAGACAGAGGAGCAGAATTTGTCACTTAAAAACCTCACTTTGTGGGAGGCAATGAAACTAGTCGTTAGTTGTCTTTAAATGCACAAATTTAAAAAGCAGCACTTCCCGTGCTGGCTGGTGCATGTTGAAGGCTGTCCCAGTACTCCCACCCTACAGCTCATTTTTGGACCTCATATGCCGGACACATGGAGGGAGTTGTTTTGTTCGGGTTCTAGTGGAACCATCTGTACATTCCTCACTCTCTGTGGGGAGCAGGAATTGATCCCAGGAAATGACCTCGGCTGCCTTGGGAAAGACGGACTTCCCGTCCCTGGGGCTTTGAGCAGATCTGGACCGTTGAGGGGCTGAAGAGGTAATTCTAGACCTTCTGTGGCTGGGTTTGAATCTGAGACCCCTCTGAGGATCTGATGAAAGTCATGGACAATCCCCTCCAGAATACTCGTACTATGCAGATTATTTCAGCAGCTTCGCAGACTTTTTGTCTAGGGACCCAGGCTATGGACTATTTAGGGTTCCTCTCAGCGTTAAGAACCCAATGTCTTATAGTTGTCCTTCATAACGAGCGATGCACATTAGTAGCTTTCTTATTTGTAGTAAGACTAAACTCTTGGTTATTTCCTCTGGAGAAGAAGTGGGGGTGATGAATCTCACTGTTTAGGAATACCTCAATAGCGGATCATCCAGCAGATCTGGGCTTTCCCATGAGCACTTCAGCCTCTTAGAGAGGGTGCATTCTGAAACTCTCCTGCAGGGGAGGCTAAAGAGCCACACAGATCCCAGTGAGTGCCTGCTCCCTGGGGATGTGTCCTGGCCACGCAGGGAGGAAGTGAAGCTTCTTGCCGTGTCGGTATCCACATCTCAGTCCTGAGCTTTCTTTGTAAATCTTTCTGTGTTCTGGGAAGCTCCAGGGACTCTGCCTGCTTTTCTCTGCACTATACAGCTCCTCCATACGCTCTACCTTTGGAGTTCTTTGCATCCTGCAGCTTGTGACCTAGAAGCCTCATAAGACAAAATAGCTAGCAATGACCTTGGGATTAGGATTCTCAGTCTGGTCTTGGCTCTGCCATTTATTACCTGTGGGACTCTCGGCCTCAGTTATAAAATAGGAATAATCACTCCTATTTCTTATCTTATTGGGTTCTTTTATTTTTATTTAACAAATATGCACTGAGCGCTGTTACGTGCCACTCCCTGTCCTAAGCACGGTGGATACGATGAATGGGACAGACATGATTCTCTGTCTTGATGAAGCCGACAGTGCAGGATAGTTTGAGAATCAAATCAGCAAGTATCTGAACACCTTCTGTTAACTGCAGAGTGCTCTACTCACACACTCTTCCTGCTGCGTTTGCTTCATAACAATAACTTTGATCTAGAGAGCAGTGAATCATTTGAAATTTTGTTGTAATACAGCTCCCTTCTGAGAATGCAGCAGTGCCCTTGTGACATGGTGGTGCAAACTCTCCCAGGGGTCACAGGGTAGAGCCCCTGACTCTCTCCCGGCCTTGACTGAACTCATGGGGTCTCCTGGGCTCTGGCAACAGCCATGCTTTCACCTTGTATGCATTCTTTCCCTACAATGCCCTGAGCCTTCCAGGAAAATTGATCACCCAAACAAGCAGGTCAAGATTTCCATTTGATCTTATTGCTTCATGTGGTCCTAAATTCCCATAGCCATAGTGGCATATAGAGAGTAAATTAATATTAGTAATGGGGAGCTGGGAGGCCCTCAGTTCCCATTTCCCACTCTTATCCCCTTTTCCTCTCCAGGTCCGCAGGCTGGGTCAGGCTCTGTGTCTGGGTGAGGAGCTATCAGTGGACGGGCTACAGATGAGCGGCAGTGGCCCAGTGGTTCTAACTGTGCACAGGATTCTCAAACTATCCTGCACTGTCGGCTTCATCAAGACAGAGAATCATGTCTGTCCCATTCATCGTATCCACCGTGCTTAGGACAGGGAGTGGCACGTAACAGCGCTCAGTGCATATTTGTTAAATAAAAACTAACTGTGCAAGAAAATGGGGCTCTTTCTTATCCCAAGGGTTCAGAAATATAAAATGTTATCTCTAACTTCTTCCCAGTACTCCTCTCAGTTACAGAAATACCCGCCCCTCTTATTGGGTGGCTTTAAATGGACATAGAGGCTTTCAGGCAAGACTTCTACATTGAGGGTCTGTGTTCACTTGGGAGAGGCTGTGTGTATGTGAAGGTCACTAAAATCTGCATTCTTATTGAAGAACATGTCAGACTTGAGCTATTTCTGTTCTGTGAATATTATTCAGAAAACTAATTTTCAGGACAGAGTGAAAAGGCAGTGAAAGGAGGAATTAATGATTAGGGATTTTGAATTCTTCTCTCTTGTTTCTGAGAAAATTGAAAAATACCTGTCAGTTCTGCATTAAAGAAGACATGTGGCTCACACCTCTAATCCCAGCACTCTGGGAGGCTGAGGCGGTAGAATACCTGAGGTCAGGAGAAGACTGGGCAACATGGTGAAACCCTATCTCTAAAAAAAAAAAAAAAAAAAAAAAAAAAAATAGCTGGGCATGGTGGTGCATGCCTGTGATCCCAGCTATTCAGGAGGCTGAGGCAGGAGAATCTCTTGAACCCAGGAGGCAGAGGTTGCAGTGAGCCGAGATCATGCTATTGCACTCCAGCCTGGGCAACAGAGCAAGATTCTGTCTCAAAAAAAAAAAAAAAAAAATGTGAAATGTTCATGTACAAAAAAATTTAAGGCAACTGCAAGCACACATTCTCTGAACATCAGCAGTGCCCTGGAGGTGGGGTGAGGTGCTCTGAGGGCTCCCTCTAACTCAGCTGAGGGCAACTCTGTCCTTCCAGATGCTCGGCCCTAAAGCTGTGCTGGTGTTTCTGACCCCTCTTTTTCTCTCATGCCACACATCACACATCCGGCCAGCCAGGAAATCCTACCTCCTGACTCCCTTTTTCAAGACATATCTAGTACCCACCCACTTGTCACATCTTCTACTGTCACTGTTGTGATCTGCACTGTCATCGCTTCTCTCCAGGATGATTGCAGTAGCCTCATAGCTGGTCTCCCTACTTCTACCCTTCTACCCTACATTCTGTTTTAAAAGCCACAGCCAGAGTCATCCTGTAAAGCAGAAGTCACATGGATTGATTAAGTCAGTCCCCTTGTAAGCCCTTCTATTAAAAAAAATTTTAAACTATTTGTTTTTTTTTTTAGCTCTGTCGCCCAGGCTGGAGTGCAGTGGCCGGATCTCAGCTCATTGCAAGCTCCGCCTCCCGGGTTCACGCCATTCTCCTGTCTCAGCCTCCCGAGTAGCTGGGACTACAGGCGCCCGCCACCTCGCCTGGCTAGTTTTTTGCATTTTTTAGTAGAGACGGGGTTTCACCGGGTTAGCCAGGATGGTCTTGATCTCCTGACCTCGTGATCCGCCCGTCTCGGCCTCCCAAAGTGCTGGGATTACAGGTTTGAGCCACCGCGCCCGGCCTCAGGTATGATTTCTAAAGAGGTCAAAGGGTGGAATTTGTAAGACATCTTTTCTTTTTTTTTTTTTTTTTTTTTTTTTTGAGACAGTCTCGCTCTGTCGCCCAGGCTGGAGTGCAGTGGCTCAGTCTCAGCTCACTGCAAGCTCCACCTCCCGGGTTTACGCCATTCTCCTGCCTCAGCCTCCTGAGTAGCTGGGACTACAGGCGCCCGCCACCACGCCCGGCTACTTTTTCGTATTTTCAGTAGAGACGGGGTTTCACCGTATTAGCCAGGATGGTCTCGATCTCCTGACCTCGTGATCCACCCGTCTCAGCCTCCCAAAGTGCTGGGATTACAGGCTTGAGCCACCGCGCCCGGCCACGATTTGTATTTTCTACTGATCACTGGAATATCCTGACAGGCTGTGCAGAGCCTGCTTGTTCTTTGTTTAGTAGCATTAACCGTTACCAGCTCTTTGGCTGAGTTTAAATTCTTAAAGACAGAAAATTTCTGGAAATGAGGTAATAGCAGAAATAGGTTGAGGTTTCTTCAAAGTTGTTAATTTTTACTTCCTGCTAGCTAAATTGGGCCCGTGGTTCTCCTGAGAAACCCAGAGCAGTGATTTTAGCAGAGCTCTGCCAGGGTTAGGTCCAAGGGATCCATTCAAGTCTGGCATGAGAGATCCATTGGGGAAAAACCAAAGAGCCCATGCAAAGTCTACTGGAAATAAATGAGTCTTGGATGAGCTTCATTAATCTGCAAACGTTCCCTGTGTTTTCCTCCTCACCTATGGTCTTTTCCTTCAAGGAGTTCTTTGCCAACCAAGTTCCCAGATCTCTATAATGCAAATGTGATCTGAACAACGGGTGGTAACATTGATGATAGCAAATAATTATGAAGCACTCTTTTGGTGCCAGGCACTACTCTGAAAATTTTATATCCATTTGTTTATTCACTCATCTAACAAATCTATTTTGAGTATGTGAATCCAAAAGCATCTGAGACGGGTCGCTATCAATTTAGAAAGTCTATTTTGCCGAGGTTAAGGACGCATCTGTGACACAGCCTCAGGAGGTCCTAATGACATGTGCCCAATGGTCGCTGGGACACAGCTTGGTTTTATGCATTTTAGGGAGACATGAGACATGTCAGATACACATCGGTTCTGTCTGGAAAGGCGGGACAACTCAAAATGGGGGCTTCTAGGTCATAGGTAGATAAGAGACAAAAGGTCACATTCTTTTGGGTCTTTGATCAGCCTTTCACCAAAGACACAATTTACATATAAGAGTGGGTAGAGGAGGAATAGTCTTTTATGCCTTAGTCTGACTCAGTGAATCCTCATTTTTACATAAACAATAGGGCAGAGGAAGCAACTGGGTATGCATTTATCTCAGGTGAGCCGAGGAATGACCTTGATTCTGCCTGTCCTTTGTCCCGCACCTGTGAAGATAAGCTCTCAATTTACGTTGCCGGGGTGAAATTCAACAGAACTAGTTTAGGGCAAAGATCTTGAGGCCCACAAGGAATTTTCTTGCAGGTAAATTGTGAGGGAGGTATATAGTTTTTAAAAAAAGTCTTTGCGGCTATCTTATTTAGGATTAAAATAGGATGCAGGTTTGCCTGACGCAGTTCCCAGCGTGACTTTTGCCTTTCACTTAGTGATTTGGGGGTCCTGACATGTATTTTCTTTTCACAAGCACTTATTACATACATGAATAAACAAAACAGAAAAATAAATCCCAGCCCTCCAGAGCTTATAGTCTAGCACAGGGAGGTAGAACATACATGATAATCACATGAATAAGCAATTGAGACCATCCTGGCTTACACGGTGAAACCCTGTCTCTATTAAAATATACAAAAAGTTAGCCGGGCGTGGTGGTGGGCACCTGTAGTCCCAGCTACTCGGGAGGCTGAGGCAGGAGAATGGCATGAACCCAGGAGGCAGAGCTTGCAGTGAGCCAAGATTATGCCAGTGCAATCCAGCCTGGGCGATAGAGCAAGACTCTGTCTGAAAAAAAAAAAAAAGAAAATTATCCCTGTGGATAGCTGGAGGCACAGCGATCCAGGCAGAAGGACCAGCCAGTGCATAGACTCTAAGGGGAGAGCAACTTGGATGCTCTAGGGCCAGCAAGGAGTCCTGTGGCTGGAGTGGAGGAAGGAGGGGAATAAAAGGGATGAGGTCAGAGGTATAAGGGTGGGCAGAGGCCATGAAGGGCCTAAGGCGCTACTGTAAGGGTTTGGCTTTCTATCCAAATCAAGTAAGATCAAGTAGGGAGCCACTAGAGGACTTTAAAAATGAGCTGACTTAATGCAACTTGTGTTTCACAAGATCTCTCTGACTGCTGAGTTGAGACGGACTGTAGGGTGTGGAATCCTGAGAAGGTAAGGAAGCAACGATGAGGAAGGGGCCCCAGGTGGGGGAGAATAATCTGTGGGTATAATGATATTATTTGGCAAGCACAATGACCTTATTCCACACATAGTCCCCTTCAGCAGGACCCTAAAAACTTCCCTCCAGCCCCTGCATCTTTGCAGATAGTCCTTTCTCTGCTGTGCTGCCCACTGCCACCTTGAAAAAATGTTCATACTTTCTCTAACAAATCTGCCTTTTTGTACCTACAACTGTCTTGATAAATTCCTTTACCACCCACAAAGTCAGCCCCAGCCAGTTACACCCATGACATAGGGTGCAGAGTGGAAATCCAGAGACCAGTCCGGAGGTGACTGCAGTAATTCTAGGGAGAGATAATGATAGCTCTGCAGAGGAAGTGAGAAAGGTTTAGATGCCAGATATGGCTTAAATGTCGCGCCAATCAGGCTTCTTAACTTAGTGAGTCTGTGGAGTGAGAGAAAGTGAAGAGTTAAAGAAAGTGAAGAGTTAAGGATGACGACCAGGTTCTGGCCTGAGCTCCTGGAAGGATGGAGTTGTCCATTACTGAGAGGGAGAAGAATACTGGTGAGTAGGCATTTGGAGGAAGATGAGGAGTCCAGTTTGGGACATGTTAAGTTTGTTGGTATCTACTAAAGTGGGCAGCAGGACAGGTGAGCCTGGGATTCAGGGAACAGGCTTGGCTGAAGGTTTACATTTAGAAGTCTTTCGTACACATGTGGTAGTTAAAACCTTGAACCTGGATGAACCCACTGAGGAAATGTGTGCACACACAGAGGAGGACCAAGGACAGGGCCCTGTGGACTCCAATGTCAGGAGTCACAAAGAAGATGAGAATGAGAAGGAGCAGCCAGTGAAAAAGGACAAAGAAAGCCAAAGTGGTGCTGTCCCACAAGCCAAGGAAAGGAAATGCCTCAAGGAGGAAGCAAAGATTGGCTGCATCAAATATTGCCGGTGGCTCAAGTAGGAGCGCGGCTGAAAATCAACCACTGGGTTTACCAGTGTGGAGTCACTGGTGACCTGGACAAGAACTCTTGATGTGGAGTAATGAGCACGAAAGCCTTAGTTCGAGTCTCTTTAAGAGAAAATAGGAGGAGAAGAACTGGAGACAGTGAATATATCAACACGAGAATTTTTGCTGCAAAGTACTACAGAGAAAAGAGGGGGTGGAAGGCAGAGGAGGCGGAGTCAAAGGAAGCGAAAAACTATTATTTTTTATGATGGGACAAATAACAGCCTGTGTGGATGCCAATGAGAATGATGCAATAGAGTGGGAAGAACTAACACAACAGGAGAGGAAAGGAAGTGCTCTTAAAACAACCTATTTACGTAGTTGAAAGAGGGTAAGACCCAGCTACTTTAGGTAATTGAAGGGTTGAAATTCACGGTAGTCTACTAGGCTGCCATAACAAAGTACCACAAACTGAGTGGTTTGGGCAACATAAATTCATTGTCTTACAGTTCTGGAGGCTGAGAGTCCAAGATCAAGGTGTGAGCAGGGTTGGTTGTTCTGAGAGCTGTGAGGCAGAATCTGTTCCATGCTGCTCCCCTGGCTTCTAGTGTTTGCTGGCATGTTGGTGTTCCTTGGCTCATAGGTGCATCACTCTGATCTCAGCCTTCATCTTAATATGGCCTTCTCCCCATGTGCGTATCTGTGAATACACTTTTCCTCTTTCTAAGGATCTGTAATATTGAATTAGGGGCCCACCCTCCTCCAGTATGACCTCATCTTAACTAATTACATCTGCAATGACCTCATTTCCAATAAGGTCACATCCGGAGGCACTGGGGATTAAGACTTTTAACGTATGAATTTTTGGAATACACAATACAACCCACAACAGCTTTAGAGAGGAGATGGAAAATTTGTCTTTAGTAATAAAAGGGAAAGCAGAGGATTCGTTTGAACATGCTGACAGTTTTACGGATATATTTGCGACAATCCGTAGAAATGCTTGTCTAATTGTTTCCATTGCCTCAGAGATGTTTCCATTGCCTCAGACACAAGGTCACTTGCCGCAGGTGTGGGCAATGGCAGATTAAGGAGGGGGGAAGGTGCAAAATTGTTTCTAGCAGGTGGGAGAGTGAGGAGAGTAAGAAAACACAATACGGTAGCCAGGTAACCTTAAGGGCACACCTGTGGTCCTTGGTTCTCTACTTAAAGCAGGGCAGTTTGTGTGGTCGTGGGTTTTTCTCAAGCTCCTCTCAGTTGCATGGTAGCAGGCAGAGAGTTGAAAAGGAGAGTTCTGATTAACCAGGGTTGTGGTTTTGCAAAGCGAGTACAGCACACAGAAGAGAAGGAGAGGCAAGGGAGTCGAGAGTAAATACAAGTTGTAGTGATAGACCCTGAATAAAAAATTGGATAAGAGGGAAGAAAGGACCCTATGTGAAGATACTATAATTACACCGATTTTACAGGCGTGGAAAGTGATGCACAGAGAAGTTAAGTACTTTTTGAGGTTTGATCAGTGGCAGAGCCAGAATCCAAACCCAGGCAGTGTGACTCAAAGCACATAGCTCCCTATGAGAGACACAGGATCAGAAAGGCTGGAGGATGGAGGCAGGAAAGACAGGGTATCAGATTAGAGTTACAAAACCAATTCCTTCTGCTGACTCCCCACGTAACCCTAAGGAAGGCATTCCTGTTCCCTGTAATATGATATTCCATGACTGCAACGATTTCCCTCTCATCTTTGGAGAAGGATCATTTTAATTTGACCAACCTCCCATCCTCCCTTCCTTTCTTTCCTTAAGTGTACACAATGTTTCACTATTCACAAAATCTTTTATATTCATTTTCACACTTTGTGTCCACAGTCACCTATGATAGCAGTTATTATTATTTCTACTTTCAAGATAATACAATGTGGCTTGAGATAGTGAAGAGATGAACACAAAAGCTGGTTAATAGCAGACCGAGACTTCAAGTCTAAATCTTTAAATTTAAATTCAATTCTCTTTCCATTTCCTAAAATGCTTTCTTCTAAAAATAGTGTTTTCCTGAGACTGAAATAGGTGAATTGGAGAGCAGGTGTGTCCCTGACAGTGGAGGAGTCTGTACTAGATTAGCGCTCTTCTGAGGTGCTGCAGAATAAATGCAAGCAGTGATTGTGGTGTTAGAGTGAATGACTGCTCACATGCTTTCCACCCCGACTCTAGGATATGTCAGGGAATAAATGTCTGTGTTAACAGAAGAAAGCCTTGATTAGAATGTTTATATCATGTTTAGTATGGCAGGTGAATTCGTCTTGTTTGTTCTTGGAGCTGTTTTCTATATAAACAAAAATGCTTCCAAAATATTTGGTAAGCCTCCTTAGTAAAGTGTAGTAATTTGAACATTTATTCATTAATTCATCAAGCTTTATTCATCCCTTGCTATGTGCCTGGAATTGTGCTAGCTATTGTATCTTTGTCTTTAGGAAGTTCAGTTAAGACAGACCTATAAATAAACATTCACCCTATAAATGCTGTAGGAGAAATAAGCACTAAGTATTAAGGAACACAGAGCTGGGACCGAGCCCCTGCCTGGGCAGAGGAAGGAGGACTTCAAGTTGGAGGTGACATTGAAGCTTCCGGGTAGTGCAGGGGAACAATTGCACAGCCACCACAGCTCTCCTGAGACTGGTCTTGGCATGGCCTCACACCTGGAATGACAAAGCCCCTACCACACTCACACTTTAAGACAAGCAAAGAGCAGAATGATTCTTTCAGCTCTGAGAGGCCATGAGATTCAAAAGACAGACACTGTGACCAACACAATCAGGGACAGGAAAGAGGGCATGAGCAGGCAGAATTGAGGTTTCATCTGGGCTTCTTGAGTAAGACAGTAATTTTTTCTTCAGGGTCTATTGCTACAATTTCCTTATATTTACTCCCAAATCCCTTACCTCTCCTTCTCTTCTGTGTGCTATACTTGCTTTGCAAAATCACAACCCTACCCGGGCTTGTTGTCAATCTTGTGTTTCTCCCACCAATAGGAAAAACGAAATCTTCCTGATTTAGAGGGAAGGACAGAGGACTGAAATGGAGACGACTTGACAAATGACCTACTCACGGCTAGCTAGATTCTGGGCCCACCACTTCTCCTTCCTGAGCCACAGCTTATACATTATGGAGCTGATCTGGTCTCTGGTAATGAGTTTATGGACGACCTTTTCTTCATATTGTTTTATGTTTACTTTCCATATTTGCTGCAATGAAAATGTTTTAATTAACCTTGAAATATTAATGTATTAATTAACCTCAAAAAAGTGAAAATATAGGGATTGAAGTAAATGGCTTCTAAGACCCATTATAACTTAAAATCTGATTTTAAAGAGAGAAGCAGTAGAGATAGAGGGAAAAAGAGGAGAGCGTATGACTTTTGATGACTGTAATACATTATTTGAATGTCTTTTCATAGTGGCTGTAATTTATTAAGCTTCAGGTCTTGTGGAAAACACTTAACATATTCAAGTTAACTATGCACACGTAACCAGTAGGGTCTGGCCTTTTAAATACATATATTCACCCTAGAATAAGGAAAGGCAACATAGTGAAATGTTTAAAGGTTTTTTTTTTTTTTGTCTTTGGATTATGTTTGGATGCATGTATTTCCCAAGTGTCTCTGAGCCCAGTGCTAATAAAATTCAAAGAGAGGCCCATTTCCTCTACATGTGAGCATTGGCAGACTACTTCCCCAGACCTGGAGGGTCTCAAGACCCACTAGTAGTGCTGTCAGTCTTCACCTTGAACTCCTTTCACAGAGTCAAGTAGCAAGCCAGATGAATGAGTGCAGCAGGACAGTGCCTCCTAGTGCTGGGGCCCCAGAGGCAGGGGCTGGAACCCCTCCACCCCCACACCTAAGTCTGGGCACCACCACGACTCATTGCCTAGAGCACATCCCATTCCTCCACCACAGGACTAGAGTCAGATTTTGGTAAAGAAAGAGCACTCTCAGATGGCCTTGAAAGCAATCGGTAATACAAAGTTGAATATGTCACCAAGAATTACTATGTATTTAAGAAAACAAATATTGAGAAAGAAAGGAATAAAACTTAACAGAAAACAGCACCTTAGGAAAGAGAAAATTCAGTGAATAAAATGCAGAAACTAAAATTAATATTTACATTTATAAAATAAGAACAAGCTGTTATAAAAAAGTACCAATTAAAGATCTTAGAAATGAAAAAAATAAAGCTGGTTGAGAAGAAAAAGTCAATAAATGGGCTGCAAAGACTCATTGGATATACATGAAGAGAAAGGTTGTGTGCAGCAAGACTGAATGTAGTGATTCTGCCAGTACTTAAAACAGAAGGACCGGCCGGTCATGGTGGCTCACGCCTGTAATCCCAGCACTTTGGGAGGCCAAGGAGGGTTGATCGCCTGAGTTCAGGAGTTCAAGACCAGCCTGACCAACATGGTGAAACCCTGTCTCTACTAAAAATAAAAAAATTAGCCTGGCGTGGTGACGCATGCCTATAATCCCAGCTACTCCAGAGGCTGAGGCAGGAGAATCACCTGAACCTGGGAGCAGAGGTTGCAGTGAGCTGAGATCACACCACTGCACTCCAGCCTGGGCGTCAGAGCGAGACTCCATCTCAAAACCAACCAACCAACCAACCAACCAACCAACCAAACAAACAAACAAACAAACAGAAGGACCAAGAGATAGAATACGTGGGGAAAGTTAAGACATTCAGAGGATAGTGTAAAAATTCCAGTATCTATAATAATAAGAGTACAAGATGGAGAGAACAGACAAAATGAATGAGAAAAAAATCAAATACATAATATAAGAGAACATCCTAGTGCCAGATTTTTTTTTTTTTCCCTGAGATGGAGTCTCGCTCTGTCACCCAGGCTGGTGTGTAGTGGCATGATCTCGGCTCACTGCAATCTTTGCCTCCCGGATTCAAGCAATTCTCTGCTTCAGCCTCCCAAGTAGTTGGGATTACAGGTGCCCACCACCATACCTGGCTAGGTTTTTTGTATTTTTAGTATAGATGGGGTTTCAACATCTTGGCCAGGGTGGTCTTGAACTCCTGACCTCGTGATCCACATACCTTGGCCTCCCAAAGTGCTGGGATTACAGGCGTGAGCCACCGCACCCAGCCTAGTGCCAGAATTTTTACACTGAAAGGGCACACCAGGTTTCTAAGCAAAATGAATGGGAAGAAACAAGTCAACCCTAGACATATTTTGGAAAATGAAGGCAAAAACAATATAAAAGCTTCTAGAAAGAAACCAAAGATTATATACCAAGGAGAAAGAACATAACAATAATAAACAACAAGCTTCTGGTTGGCAATAATGGCTTCAAGAGACAATGGAATGGTATAGTATCTTCAATGTTATGAGGGAAAATAATTTTGAAACCAGAATTCTGTACTGACTCAAATGATCATTGAAAGGCAAGATCAAAATAAAAGTATTTCAGGATACAAAAGTCTGCACAATTCTCACTATAAGAATTCCTGAAAACTCTTATCTTTAAAATGAAAAAGGAGTACAACAGGAATTCATAGGAGAGAGAAGCATTCTTGAGTAAAGAAAGAAAATTTAAAATTTAATCTAAATAATTGTTGGACAATAAAAAAATCAATATTATGCTAGATCCCAATCCCCAAATGATCCCTGTGTAGGATGCGGGTAGTAGGAAGTTATTGTTTTTGTTATGATAAATAGAGGAGAATATAGACAGCTTAATTTTAGATATACAAAAATGTTTATTGTGTTGTTTGGACTATAGCAGTAAGTGTGAACTGCTTTGGAGTTTGAAAGGAAAATCAGCAAGATACGAATAAGAAGAAAAAGAAAATAATCCTTCATTAAAATAGGAGTAACATTCTTAGCGAACACCTCAATTGCTGAATAATTCCTTAATTTCCTTCTAACATCTGTTGGTTGACTATCTAAATGAGAGTAAGAATGGGCAATATTTACAAGGCTTAATGCCCAGGCCCCACTCCTCATCAATTAATAAGAATTTCTGGCCTAGTATAGTGGTTTATGCTTGTAATTCCAGCACTTTGGGAAGCCAAGGCAGGAGGACAGCTTGAAATCATAAGTTCAAGACCAGCCTGAGCAACATAGTGAGACCCTGTCTCTACAAAAAACAAAAATAAAGTATCCAGGCATAGTGGCGTGTGCTTATAGTCCCAGCTACTCACGAGGCTGAGGCAGGAGGACTGCTTGAGCCCAGGAGTTCAAAGTTGCAGTGAGCCATGATCATGCCATGGCACTCCAGTCTGGGTAACAAAGCAATGCCCTGTCTCTAAGGAAAAAAAAAAAAAAAAAAAAAACTCTAGGGGTGGGACCCAAGCATCAACAAATTTTAAAACTCCCCAGGTGAGTCCAGTGCAATGTGAAGCTGGGTTTGCTAACCAGAAGAATAGAGAACAGGTCCTTTAAGGGGAAATGTCTCATTTCAGGTGGGACTAAATGGCAGAGTGACAGTGGGAGGGTTCCCATACCTTCAGACATTCATTTTGAAATCTCACCTCTCTCTGAGTTGTGAGAGCTGCTATGGATGAGCTCTGCAGGCTATTCCGGAGCTGAGGAACCCCAATTCTGTAAGACCAGTCTCAGAAAAAATAGAATCCACTTACTCTCTTCTAAAATGTACCACATGGGACCCACATGAGTGCAGAGCTTACCTGTTCCTGGTCATCAGAACTGGTACCCATCCTGCTGCTCTGTTTGTGCAGTTGCAGCCAAACATGGGGCCCTTCTCTTTAGGAATTTGTTGGCATTTGTCCACAGCCATGGGCCAAAAAGCCCATGAAGACATTCTTGGTTTACAATAGTGGTCAGGGCCCTTGCTTACTGCTACTGGTCCCAGGGCCAAGCCTTGTTCAGCCTAAAGTTCCTTCTCCTCTTCTCCCTGCCTGTTCAGGGTCTACTCAGCTTCTCTGGGAAGATATCACTTCTTTCTCTGAACTTCTGGTCTCTTTTTTTTCTTGCCTTCCATTATTACTTAAACATTTGCTATCTTGGCTCCTAAGTAGATGTGCCCCTCCTATCAGGCATTTCTTTTGAAATTCCTTGTATTAGTCCATTTTCACACTACTATAAAGAAATAATCTAGACTGGGTAATTTATAAGGAAAGAGGTTTATTTGACTCACAGGTCCACATGGCCAGGGAGGCCTCAGGATACTTACAATCATAGTGGAAGATGAAGGGGAAGCAAGCATCTTCTTCATAATGCAGCAGGAGAGAGAAGCGCAAAGGAGAAACTTCCAAACACTTAAAAAGCCAACAGATCTCATGAGAACTCACTAGCTCTGATGATAGCAGTGTGGGGGAAACTGGCCCCATGATCCAATCACCTCCCTCCCTTGACATGTGGGGAAAACAATTCGAAATGAGATGTGGATGGGGCACAAGCCAAACCGTATCACTCTCCCAAACACTTGTTTGGTTCCAAAGTCCAGTATAATGAAGAAGCATTTAAACCTGCAATCTCTGCATGTGCTCCCACTAGAACCCACCAATGTGTGCGTCAGTCTCCTGAGCCATTCACTTCTTTTCCTCTTTGCTGATATTTGTATTCTGTCAGACAATTTAGGTACAATTTGTGTTTGACATGATGAAATGCACATGCCTTTACATGGCATGAGCTCTTCCCCATCCAGCACCTGTCAGCCTCATGAAACGCCACACCATCTGCCTTCCAGTTAAAATGGATTCTTCAGTCACCTCTCTAAGGCTCTGCACTTTTGCTAGGAGAACATGCCACTCAACCTAGTTCTCCATTCATCATCTCTGGAAGCCTTCGTGGACTCCCCATTCAGAGCTGAGCTCTCCTATCTCTGTGTTCCCTCACCACTGTGTTCCTCCTTCATGGTGCAGTCATCACTGTGGCAGTTTCTGTTGTTAAACCACAGGAAACTAGAAAATAGAAGTCAAGTCTCTGTCTTCATGTGTGACCAGCACAGTGCCTAATGAAGACAAATGTTTATCAGCTGAATGAGTGAATCAATGATTGACTGATTCTTAGATGACTAAAATCATCTAATTCCCCAACTGACAAAGGCAAGCAAAGATCTCGAGCTGGGCTAAAAACCAGAGTTCAACACGAGAGTTTGTTAAAATGCTTACTCCCAATTACGATGCTTCAGCCCAAAAGATTCAGATTCAGTAGGACCAAGGCAAGGCCTGGCAAACTGCATTTTTAAAAGCCTCCCAGTTGAGCCTAATTAATCAGCTCTGGAGACCTGCTGATGACTTGGGGATTCTTCTTTGGGAAAGTCTGTGCTTTTGCCTCTCTCCCAGGGCTCAGGGACAGGAAGAATGTGGCAAGTCACTGGATCTGTTTGGCCCCTCACTCTTTAGGGAGACTGAAGAGGCCACTTGCTTCTCTAGCATTCAGACCCTGCATGAGTAAAACCATTTACAGCCTGATGCCCTCTGAGGGCTGTGTCCTAGGCAAGACAGTCCTGCGCCCAAGCAGAATGCAGAGCCATGGAGCCTAGCCTGACAGCAGATTTGCATTTTGGCTAACTTCTAAATCCAAGAGAATTTGAGGAAAATAGAGCAACATTTTGCTATTAGGGTCCTGTCATCTCATTGCTGTCTGATGTAATTGACAACCCTGGTATGAGCAGTCTGCCTTTCAGCCTCCATCTTTTTCTAATTGAGTATTGACTCAGTGTTTTCCTTTAATTAATATTCATTGCGATAAAAAATCGCACTCATTCACTTTTAATTATATCCTTCTTGCATAAACAGGCTTTTAATAACAGATCTTTTAGGGTGAAAAAACAAGCTCTCTGCTCCCAGCTTTGTCTGATGCCAGGAAAGCCGCCTCTGCTATTGATAAAGGGGATTTCAATTTGTTACTTGGTGCAGTGGAAGGGGTTGTGGGTGGAAAGTTAGCTCTTCTACTTCTAGCTCCAGCTCTGCAAAAGGTATTGGAGGTTCTTGGGCTAACTCCTTTCCCCCTCGTGCCTCAGCCTTTGTATCCGAAAAATGGTGATTGAACCAGATCAGTGGTTCTCATCCATTGCTGTATATTGGGATCACTTAGGGAACTTATTTAAAAAGACCAAAGACCAGGCCACATTCCAGACCAACGACATGAAAATCTCTATGAGTAGGACCAAGGCACCACTATTTAAAAAAAGATTTCCAGATGGAAATTCTTAACTACTGAATACTTCAGGATTGATAACTGCTGATACGGGCATCATTCTCACCAGACTTTGAGTTACTTGTGGCTACTACTTGGGTTTCAGATCACACAGGGCCCAGGAGAGAGGACGGGCTAGGCCTCATGCAACAGCTCGGCTATGCTCTGTGTTGCTCTGTGCTGAGGGATTACTGTCTGCGTTGGGCTTAGTGGTGCACTCTCGGAGAGGAGTGGAGAGGAGAGGAGAGGAGAGGAGAGAATAATATTCATTGATTTCAACATTTCATCTGTCGGTCATCAGATATGTGTATTTCATGTCTGCTATATTCTAGGCATGGGGTACTTAATAGTGGTGAGGCTGTTTTTGCCCTCATGGCACTTACGAAATAGTAAAGGAGAAATACTTTATTTTTTATTTAATTTTATTGGAGATGGGGTTTTGTTCCTGTCACCCAGACTGGAGTGCGGTGATGTGATCCCACCTCACTGCAACCTCCACTTCCCAGGTTCAGGCGATTCTCTTGTCTCAGCCTCTCGAGTAGCTGGGATTACAGGCACCTGCCACCACGCCCAGTTAATTTTTGTATTGTTAGTAGAGATGGGGTTTTGCCATGTTGACCAGGCTGGTGTTGAACTCCTGACCTCAAGTGATCCACCCACTCTGGCCTCCCAAAGTGCTGGGATCACAGGCATGAGCCACTGCATCAGGCCCGGAGAATGACTTTCAACTGGTAATTAACAATTACACAAGTTTAAGGAGTTGCAAAGGAAAAGTACCGGTTGCTCTCAGAGCACAGAGGAGTTGCGGGGGAATGTTTGTGAGGGAAATCTTTAGGAAGCAACGTTTAAGACCTAAGGCCAGAGGACAGGAAGTTCATTCAGTTAATAGATGGGGAGGAGCATTTGAGTCAGATAATACTCCTACAGGTTGTTACTCTTATTTTACAGATGAGCAAATAGGCCCAGAGAGGCTCAGTGCTTTCCCTGAAGTCCAGAGAAACCACTCTGGTTCTTTTCAGCCCTGAGGGATATTAGCAACCACTGAAATCACATGTGGGGCAGAAATGGACAAAATGACTTTGGTTGCAGGGGACAGTGTAGGAATAAGCTCGGAGTAGGGAAGGATTGAGAAGGCAGCCTAGAGTCAGAAAATGCCACCTGCTACGCTGCACAACAGGCCACATGTAGTCCTGGGAAGCCCATCATGCTGTCCAACAGGAATTCAGGTTGGGAAAGGGTTCTTTGTGAGGCAGGTGGAATGACAAAAGGAAGAGTCCCATAGCCAGCGATAGCTGTATAATCCCAGCAGGTGGTCAGAGCAGGGCAATCTTTCAGCTCGTAGCCTTGGGTTCAGACTCTTAGAAAAGCCAAACAATGCCTTTCCAAGCAGGGCTGGACAAGGCCATCATGCAGCTCTCCTAGGAAATGAGGTGAGCACCACATCTTGATGTCTGGGTGGAGTTTAGATGTGACTGACACAAGAGATCAGAACCAGTTCGGGGCTTGGAAGACTTGACGCTGAGGTCCACAGCTTGGGCATGACGTGGTTTAAGTGCCTCAGCATGAGGATAGGGTCAGTGCTGAAGGTTGTGTCCAGCCTTATCCTAAGGGAGGGGTCCTATAGTTCTAGCAGTGGGGGGAGCAGGTATGTAGAGGTGGGAGGAAGGCAGAGCTTGACCGTCCATTCCAACAGTTCTCAGTGGGCATGAGATTCTCCTTTCTCTAGAGAATCTACTTCAGCACACCTGGGGTGGAGAATGGACATCTTTACAAAGCTCCACTGGCAATTATAATTCAAATTTCTAGTTGAGAATAACTGATCTAAATCAATGTTTTCAGTTTTCAGATGAAACTGTGGCCTGGAGAGACGTGACTTGCCTAAGGTCATGTGAAGTTCAGAGTCAGAAATGGGATCAAAACCCTATTTTCTTGCTTCCCAGTTCAGTGTACCTTAATGTTTGTGTTAGAAATTAACATCAACAGCAGGAAAAATAGCTCTTAAAATGCGCTATCCATTCAGAAGGTGTTTCCATGCTTCTGACATCATCTCATCTTCCCAACAAGGGATTATTTATGCCTAGGTAAGGGGTAAGCAAATGGAGGCTGTGTGAAGTGAAATGATTTGCTTGCCCAAGGTCATATGACTCGGGTGGGACAAGAACTTATCCCTCTTTCCTAGTCCTGAGATCTTTTTCCCACTTCAAGCATCAGATTATAAAGCTAGACTTTAGGCTTTTCTCCCCAGAGGCAAGACCTGACCTTTCTCAACCTGGATGGCCTAATGGCCTCTAGTCCATTTCCTGTGCTTGTCACCAGCAAGCCCTAATGGAGCACAGCAGCAAGGCTAAAGTGGAGCCTTGTCATTAGTGGCCCAGAGGCATAAGTGATGTTTGGACAACTGGCTGACCGGCTGCAGTGCATCTGGCACCCCCAAGGGCTCCAGAAACCAGAGCCAAAGTGCCAGGAACATCAAACTCAAGTGTCACCGAGGCCTGAGCTCAGCTGCTCCCTCAGCATTTGCAAAATGTCCTGCCCACACTTTTCCCCTCACATCTTCCCTTGGTCATTTTCAGGAGCAGATGAGCTGAGGTTACATGCAGCTGATCCCAGACTTGCTGGTTAATTATCTTGGCCTGTAATTAGTGTTTCCTATTCCTCACTCCTTGCCAACTCATGAAGTTAATATATCATTTCTCTTTCTGCAGAAACTCCTTTGGGAGGGCTCTGAGGTGGCCACAAAATAAAACTCTCTGGCAGTGGCAGACTTTTGAAGATGTTCCATCTGCTGACTGTCCCATCACCCCAAGCCAACCCCTTGGCATCATCCTGATTCTTTTCTCTATGTCAAACTCTCTATGTCAAACTCTATGTCAAACCTGATGACACCAGTCATCAGGTCTTGCCAAGGTTCTCTCCTGAACATTTCTTGGAGGTAACTTTGTTTCTCCATCTTTATGTCCTTTGATTTGCTCAGCACTCACCATCTCTCACTTGGACCTCTTAGAATATTTTCTTATGAATCTTCCTGTCCTGGTCCTTCAGGCATCTCCTCTGCAATATAGGGCAGAATGATCTTTTCTTTCTTTTTTCTTTTTCTTTCTTTCTTTCTTTCTTTTTTTTTTTTTTTTTTTTTTTTTTTTGAGGTGGAGCCTCACTCTGTTGCCCAGGCTGGAGTGCAGTGGTGCGATCTCAGCTCACTGCAACCTCCACCTCCCACGTTCAAGCAATTCTCCTGCCTCAGTCTCCTGAGTAGCTGGGATTACAGGCACGTGTCACAACGCCCAGCTAATTTTTTGTATTTTTTAGTAGAGGTGGGGTTTCAAATTGGCCGGGCTGGTCTTGAATTCCTGACCTTAGGTGATTGGCCTGCCTTGTCCTCCCAACGTGCTGGGATTACAGGTGTGAGCCACTGCGCCCAGCCCCAGAATGATCTTTCTAAACTGCCAGTTTGGCTGTGTCACTCTCCTACCTCAAGTCTAGCCATGTGAGTTTCACATATAATGCCCTCTACAATACAGCCTGCCTATTTTTCTACCCTCTCTTCCACCTGGCTTTTATACTGTACTAACTCAGAACTACTGTATTTACTCCCTCTTCTCTCCTGTACACATCTCAATACACATATGCACATGTGCACACACACATGCCCTCTCACACATGTACACAAACATCATCCATTCGATATCTGCTCCGTGATCAGGAGGACAGAAGAGGGGATAGAAAGGGGACTTTACTGCTTAAGGCAAACACCCTCAGTGCCAACATGAGGAAAGGCAGAACAGATTCATTCTAAGTGGTCTTGAAGACAGGACTAGAAACTGTGAGTTCATTTCAATGTAAAGAATCATAACTTGACAATTGAAGTTATCTGAACACGTGGCAGGCGCCCCTGGGGAATAGTGAGCGTGCCGCTGGGATCACTCAGCACGGCCTGTCTGTCTCAGATGCTGCAGGTGCAGTTCTCACTCCGGGCATCACCTGGGAGTCAGTGACCTTCAGGTGACATTCGATTGCATGATTCTATAAATCTCTGATAAAAAGTCCAGATCAAATTCTGCTATTTCCAGAAAGACTTTCCTGTTTGAGGAAATCTCTCACCTCCCCAAACAAGGGTGCCCCCATGTAATCTACTCATGGGGGTGGATCACACAGTCACAATCCACTCTGTTATCTCCTTTTCCCACCACCTTACGATAAGAATCTGAGCCCAAGAGAGAAGAAGGGATTTGCCTAAAATTACAGAACTGCTAAGGGAGCATAATTGGGGTTCCTAACCGTTAGACACCCCCCACCTGCACACACATACACTCCACACACTTCCCCTACATGGCCAGTCTCCACTAGACACTGAAAGCTTTACCTCATAGAACCCCATGCTTGAATTGCTTCCTATATTCAGTGGAGTCACACTTGCTCTCATTTAACTACCTGAGCTTGGTGGGGAAGAAGAGCAGGGAAGTAATTTGAACAGTATGGGGAGGCCCCCTGACCTTCTGCTCACTGAGCAGAGACCCAGCCCAGGCTGAGGGTGTAGGATGGCAGCTGAGAGCCTGCCGTTTCCTCAATGTGTCTCACTCCCTGAGTGCTGCTCAGAGTTGTAGGCATCCTGAATTCCATGGCTGCTAAACGCAAGCTGGCGACTTCATCTGAGGCATCATCCAAAAGCAGAAATCATTTCCAGCCCTGGAGGGCTGACTGCTGGCGTTGGACTCACTGAGGAATGTTAAGTCAGTTTGCATTGTGGGGACTTTCTGAGAGCGTTCAGAGGGAAATTATGATGCTGTATTCTTTTCCCTCACAGG
Organism: Rhinopithecus bieti; assembly: GCF_001698545.2. NCBI lineage: Eukaryota > Metazoa > Chordata > Mammalia > Primates > Cercopithecidae > Rhinopithecus > Rhinopithecus bieti. The sequence continues at coordinate 913,303 of NW_016805666.1, forward strand.
CTGCAGGTTTTAAATTACTGCTCCACTGTGTGAGGTCTCCCACCACTTCTGGTGGAGACCACATGATGGAAAGGCATCAAGCCTTCTTTCTACAACTTGTACTCCCAACAGCAACCTAAAAAGGGACGGTGCTGGGCACCCAGTGTTTCAGGAAGTAGTTATTGAGTAGTTGCTTAGAAAACAACTTACCTGCCTGGGCATGGTGGTTCACACCTGTAATCCCGGCACTTTGGGAGGCCGAGGCAGGTGGAACACAAGGTCAAGAGATTGAGACTATCCTGGCCAACATGGAGAAACCCCATCTCTAGTAAAAATACAAAAATTAGCTGGGTGTGGTTGTGCACACCTGTAGTCCCAGCTACTTGGGAGGCTGAGGCAGAAGAATCACTTGAACCAAGTAGGTGGAGATTGTAGTGAGCCGAGATCATGCCACTGCACTCCAGCCTGGTGACAGAGTGAGACTCTGTCTTAAAAAAAAAAAAAAGAAAAAAAAGAAGAAGAAGAGGAGGAGGAGGAGGAGGAGGAAGAAGAAGAAGAAGAAGAAGAAGAAGAAGAAGAAGAAGAAGAAGAAGAAGAAGAAGAAGAAGAGGAAGAAGAGGAAGAAGAGGAAGAAGAAGGAGAAAACAACTTACTTTAGTCTTCAGGATTGGTGTGATATTAACAGAAGGAACATTAGTCTAACAGTTAGGGACCCCAAGAATGCTCCCTTACCAGTTCTGTGACTTTAGGCAAATCTCTTCCTTTCTCCGGTTCAGATTTTTGGTCTGTGTGTGGGTGGCAGCAGGGTGGAGAGGGAGAAGGTAATGGGATTACAGGATTGCCATTCTCCCTTCCTATGTGACTATGCTAGGATTTTCTGAGTTTTCTGTTTCAGAGGTCAACAATATATTTCTGTAAAGGACCAGAGAGTTTAGGCTTTGTGGACCACATGGACTTTGTCATAGCTACTCAACACTGTCATCGTTGTGTGAAAGCAGCCATAGACAATAAATAGATGAATGAGCCTGGTTTTGTTTCATTACAATGTTATTTACAAAGCAAGTGGAAAGCTGAACTTGGTTTGCTGACCCCTGGTTTGTAGATGCTTGTTCCAGCCTCTTCTATCTATTCTCCACACAATAGGGCTTTCTCACTCAGCCTGAGAGGAGAGGTGGGGACTCCATTCTAGACCAGCCTGTTACCTACCTGTAGCAAGACTGCTTACTTCTCCTCTGCCAGAGTCAAAGGGTTCTGACTGTAGTAAGACTTTTCTTAGATTATTTCAGAGTTCTGCTTAATTTAGAGGCAAGAGCCTTGTGGCAAGAAAAAGTAACAGTAGTTGACCAACTTCACTTCTGCCATAGAAGCCCAGATTTTCAAGACATCCCAAAGCACGATGATGAGAGAAACATTTAGCTAATAGCTAATATGTTCAATCTTTTCAGTAACAAGACCTATAGAGAATATCTCAAGAGCTGGACACATTTGCCTCCTAAGCTTGACATCCAAAGTCTTCTTGATTTAGTGTCAGCACCTTTTACACATCCTCCTGTAACTATTATCAGACGTGGCGTCCATTCTATCACTTCTAAGCTTCAAACAAGGTGATCAGCCTATCTGTACCTCAGTTTTCTCAATCAAATGAAATAATTTGTTTCAAGAGCTCTGCACAACTCCTGGCATACAGTAGGCATTTGATAAATGCTGTGGATTAGCTCCTTGTACCATGAACAGTCTTCACACTCACCTGCCTCTCAGGTAATGCCTTGACTCACCTTCCTCCTGGCATGTCTGCGTTCCTCTCATTCTCAAGATTCAGCTCCAATATTGACTGGCCAGGAAAGCTTTTCTGATTCCCTTGGTAAGAATAATCTTCCCAAGTTCCACTCACCCCTTAATTGAACCCCCGACTTCTACATATCACAGTTATTTTCTACTTTGTCATAGTTTGTTAATACCTGATACTATAAATATCTTAGGAACAAAATAGGTCTCCAGGTCTTTTCTGGATCCTCTCCAAGGTGCTGAACCAAGAGCTTCAATATATAAAGGATTCTTGGTAAGTGTTGGTTGAATTAATGAGTCAGGTAAATCAAACAAAGCCTCAACAGCCAGATTGATTTTCCTTTCATTTTGTATTCTTCTTACGCTTTAGTTTCATGAGGATGGGGCTCTACTGTCAGTTTCTACAAGTCTCATTCATTTCCTAACAAGGCTCATTAGTTTTCAGGATATATTGGACATAAATGACAGAGATGTGATTTTTGTGCAGGTTTCTTTTGAGCATGGGGGAATGGACTTTCTTGATAACTTGTATCCTATAAACATATCCATTTACACCACATCTAGGCACAGACTGGAGGCTTTGCGTTCTGAGCCTCTGAAGCAGCAGGAGCAGGTGGTCTTGGAGTCTAGGACTCGAGGGAGAATTTGTCAAATTTTGCTAATTAATCTGGGATTCCTCTCTCCCTCTGCCTGACAGGGTGATGCCAATGGGCTGCAGCTAGTTATTTTACTGGAGAATTCCCATTGTAATTTTTTCTGTCATTAGTGAAAGGGAAGTCTGTGTGCATTAGCCACATGTTGCGGTCATACTTTACCCCGATTTACAATACATATTTGCTCCTCCTTGATTTCAAATTCGTGCGGTTGAATTTAACTTCAGGGAGATTTTGGTTCCCAGGCCTGCAACACTTCCCAAGTACTGAATAAATCACAGGTTTCAGAAAATTGAAAAGGGACTTGGAGATTAAGGATTTGAAGGTCCTATGCATCAATCTCCCCCAACATTTCTGAGAGAAGTTTGCGTGCCTTCCTTACAAATGCTTCCAGTGATGGGATATTTTATTACTATTCGAGGCAGTCCATTTTTTTTCTTTATTATAACTGTCATTCTCATTGATATTAATAGCAACATCAGCTTTCTTTCTCAGGGTGGTTTATCTCCAATAAAGTATTTTCACGTTTGTTTTGTTTGATTTTTCTCAAAGTTATTGGGGAGTAGCCTGAGTTTATTCTATCATGACTGCTTCACTGATGAGGAACAGAGGTCCATCTGGCTCCCCACCATGAATCTAGTGCAGAGTCTTGTGACTCTACACATGAGGTGCTTTCAAAAAGGAGTTCCTGGCTGGGCATGGTGGCTCATGCCTGTAATCCTGGCACTTTGGGAGGCCGAGGCGGGCGGATCACCTGAGGTCAGGAGTTCAAGGCCAGTGTGGCCAACATGGTGAAACCCCGTCTCCACAAAAATATAAAAATTAGCCTGGCGTGGTGGTGGGTGCCTGTAATCCCAGCTACTTGGGAGGCTGAGGCAGAAGAATCACTTGAACCTGGGAGGTGGAGGTTGCAGTGAGCCGAGATCGTGCAGCACTGCACTCCAACCTGGACAACAAGAATGAGACTTCATCTCAGGAAAAAAAAAAATTTCCTTTTTTAAAGATAGTAATTATTTTTACTTTCCAATTTACAAATAATGGAATGTATTTTCTAAGGGGGTAGAAGGGAAATGAAATATTCTATCTATATGCTTTGAACTCACTCCCTGTCTCAGCACTCATGCTGTGGCCCAAGGCCAGAGAAGAAAGGAAGCCTGGAAGAGGTCCCACCTACCTAAATGCAGCCTCGGTTTTCATGGAGATGATTTAGGCAGTGTCTGGGGATCTGCTTGCCATGGGTGATAGCCTGCATCTCAGAGGACAAGGAGTAAAGTGTGGGAGAAGCCCAGCCTTCCAGTTAGTATACAGCTCGTAGCCCCAGGAGAAGCTTAGCCTTGCTGACACCAGCTATCCTGGTGGGTTCTCAGTCCTGTAGAGGCGCACGGCTCTTTGACAGTGCTCACATTTCCCTCTCCCTGAACCTGGAGAAGTTCATGAACTTAATGGCCTTTCTCTCTCCTCAGTTTAGAAATCCAAGCGTCTCTAACCCATTGCTGTTGATCTACTGGAAAGGGACCAGCACCTTGAAGTAAGTCCTCCACGGCCTAGCCTTAGTCATGTGGAAGGGACTTACACTGGCTGATGGTGCTGGTAGGTCTAAACCTGTGTTCATAAGAATGAAAATAAAAAAAAAAAAAAGTAAAAGACTATGACATAAATAGTGGACATTTGAGGGAATGAGAAGCCTAAAGGGAGAAACATGATATTGATAAATCAAAATAAAGTAGGGCTGGTTTAAACAGAATAGGAGATCAAAAGAGAGAACTCTGATACCAATTCTCAATGAGATTCAGGAAGATATTACACAAGAGAAAACTCATAGTAAGAAAGAAATCTCAGAAATTAGGAAGAAAATTTAAACATGATTTCTGAAATTAAAACCATCTTTAGAAGGAGTGAAAATACGTGGAGAGGCTGAAAATTGAATTATTGATCTTTAGACAGACTTAAATATACTCCATAACATAAAGAAAAAAAAAAAAAAAAAAAAGAAGACAAATTAATGAAAATGTTAGTGAAAATGAAAGAGAAATGGAGGGTAGATTCAGAATGCATAACTGAAAAGATGTGCAGCTCTGGGGAGAAAGAGAAAAGAATGAAGAAAGAATAACATAAAAGTTAAAAAGAAATTCCTGGAGCTGAAAAAAGACCAAGATTTTTGGACTGGAAGTCACAGAATTATGTACATAATTAATGAAATAACACAAACATTTTCTGGTGAAACTCTAATTTCTAGGAATAAAAATTACATTTTGCAAGTTTTTAAAAAGAAAGAATAGGTTACTTATAAGGGAAAGGAAATAATTGGACATCAGAGTTCTTATCTTCAACACTGGACGCTAAAGACACTGGGAAATATTTAAAGAATATCAGCGGCGGAGGGCTGTGATTACAGAATCTTCCAGTCAGAGGCTAGAAGGACTCCAAAAGTATGAACCCACCAACCTCTTACAGAGAACTTGAAAAAGCATGCCTTCCAAATTAAAATTTAATCAGGAAAAAAGACAGATTTGGGGAGATGAAATACACAAGAAAAATATTGATTCTCAATGAATCCAGGAAATCTTATTTTAAAATATAAATCAAGTTTCTTATAGAAGAGGAAGTACTAAAAAAATATTTTAACAACACAGACAGAGTAAAAATTCCAATCATTCTAACAGGCACAAGGAAGACAGAGTAGGAGAAAGCACTCTCTTCTTGAGGAAATATAAACATAGTTACTTAACTTTCTAAGTTTTGTATTTGCATAAAGTTTAAGTGTGTTTGTTAAATGTTTAAAACTAGGCCGGGCGCGGTGGCTCAAGCCTGTAATCCCAGCACTTTGGGAGGCCGAGACGGGCGGATCACGAGGTCAGGAGATGGAGACCATCCTGGCTAACACGGTGAAACCCCGTCTCTACTAAAAAATGCAAAAAAAAAATCTAGCCGGGCGAGGTGGCGGGCGCCTGTAGTCCCAGCTACTCGGGAGGCTGAGGCAGGAGAATGGCGTGAACCCGGGAGGCGGAGCTTGCAGTGAGCTGAGATCCGGCCACTGCACTCCAGCCTGGGCGAGACTCCGTCTCAAAAAAAAAAAAAAAAAAAAAAATGTTTAAAACTAACCATTAGTAAAACCGAAACACATAGTAGAACTAAAATAAATCACAAGGGAAATAAAAGACAAAAGAATACATTGTGATAAGAAAAGAAAAAAGGGCAAGTAATACATTACATGAATGTAAAATACAAAATAAAAAACTCGAGCTTTCCGCCAGCACAGTGGTTCACGCTTGTAATCCCAGCACTTTGGGAGGCTGAGGAGGGCGGATCACCTGAGGTCAGGAGTTCAAGGCCAGCCTGACCAACATGGTGAAACCCTGTCTCTACTAGAAATGCAAAAATTAGCCGGGTATGGTGGTGCATGCCTCTAATCTCAGTTACTTGAGAGGCTGAGGCAGGAGAATTGTTTGACTCCAGTCGGAGTTTACAGTGAGCCTGAGCAACAAGAGTGAAACTCCATCTCAAAAACAAAACAACAAAACAAACAAAAACCTCAAGCTTTCAAATGGTTTCAGTGAATAATTCTACTAAACATTTAAGGAGGAAGTAATGCCAATCTTACACAAACTATCTCATATAATAGAAAGAGGGAGCAGCCTCTAACTTGTTTTTTTAAGGTTAATATGGTTTTGATATCAAAACCTGACAAGAATGGTATGCAAAAGAAATATTATAGTTCATTTTCACTGAAATATAAAGTCCTAAACAAAATAGTGACAAGTGGATTCTAGCAATATGTAAAAAAGATAATACATCCCATTCAAATTGACTTCTTATAAAAATACAAGGATCACTTAACAACAAAAAATCATGAATGAATTTGCCACATGAATAGAAGATATCATACAATCACAGAAACATAAAGAAAAAATATTTAGTAAAATTTAGCATCTATTCATGATAAAAGCTCTTAGCAAGCCTGGAAGGTGGTTTCATAAACCTTTCAGCAAATTCACGTGTCATGGTGAAATGCTGAAAGCTTCTCTCTCAAAGTAACAATACAAAATGCCCAAGTTCTACTTCTGTATTCACTATTATTCAGGGGATTCTAGTTAAAGTAGTAAGTGAAGTAAATAAAAGAGTATGAAAGATTTTAAAGGAAAGATTAAAATGATAATTTTCATAGCTATATGATTATATATGTAGAATATCTAAATAAATCTATAGATAAATCATTACAATAATTTTAAAATTTAGTAAGTTTTCTAGATACAAAATTAATGTACAGAAATCAGGTGTATTCATATATATCTTTAACAAATGGTTAATGCATAAAATTCTAAAAATATATATTATGAGTATAAAAAATATCAAATATCTAGGAGCAAATCTAACAAAAGATGTGCAAGGTCTCTCTTCAGATGAGCAGAATATTTTTGAGAGACATTAAAGAAGAACAAACTAAATGGAGTGATATAACACACTCATAGACTGGAAGACAGTGTTGTAAATATGACATTTCTTTTAGATTATACTGAAAATTAAATGCAATATCAATCAAAATCCTAAATAATTATTTTTTCCCAAATTTCCCAAAGGAATTTCAGCTGATTATGAAATTTATATGGAAATTTTAAAAGTCAAATACCCAGAATACTTTTAAGAAGAAACCAAGACAGGAAGACATGCTATGTAAGGTATGAAGACATTACAAAATCATAGTTATTAAAACTCTGTAATATCAGCACAAGGATGTAGCCAATGAACTTGAATAGAGAAGCCAGAGACAGACTCCAGCAGAGATAAATACTTGATATGTGATATAGGTCACAGTGCAGAGCAATAGAGAAAGGGTGTTTTTTTTTTTTCTAAGTAAATGATACTAAGCTTGATCCCTATCTCACAACACATGCAAAAACTAATTTCAAGAGATTTGAGACCTAAATGTGAAAGACTTAATAAAAAAAAGAAATATTTTTATAAGATAAAATAGGAGAATTTCTTTCTATTTCCAGTAAATATTTCATATTTATTTATTTTTTTCTTGAGACAGAGTTTCACTCTTGTTGCCCAGGCTGGAGTGCAATGGTGCAATTGCAGCTTACCACAACTTTCACCTCCTGGGTTCAAGCGATTCTCCTGCCTCAGCATCCCGAGTAGCTGGGATTACAGACATGCGCCACCACGCCTGGCTAATTTTGTATTTTTAGTAGAGACGGGGTTTCTCCATGTTGGTCAGGCTGGTCTCGAACTCCTGACCTCAGGTGATCCACCTGCCTCGTCCTCCCAAAGTCCTGGGATTATAGGCGTGAGCCATAGGGTTACTTTAAAAAGTAACCTATAAAGGTTACTTTAAAAAGACACGAAAAGCACAAATTCCTTTTCCATAAAAGAATGAGAAGTTTGAGTATATTAAAATGAAGAAATTTTGTTAATCAAAAGATATTATTGAGGGTGAAAAAACAAGCCATAGAATGGGAGAAGATTTTTACAAGGGATTCGTATGAAGAAAATATAATTCAAAAAACAAATTAATAAGAAAATGGCTGACAATCCAATAGTTACCAAGAATTTTGAACAGACATTGCACAAAAGAGAAAACTTAATGGGAAATTAACATGTGTAAAAGCACCCGCTTTCATTAGCAATCTCAGGGATGCAAAATTAGAACCACTGGAATGTATCACTATATAGTCATCAGAATCATTATCATCAAAAAGACTAATCATGTATCGCTGAGAATGTGAGCCAATAGAAACTCATACATGCCTGTGGGACTTATAAATAGATACAATCCTTTTGTCCAATAATTTGGCAAATCCCAAATTTGATGATACACAGTGTGTGTGTCATACAATACAATCTACTTATTGTTGTATAATCAATGTAAATGTATGCACAAGAAATTTGTTTAAGAATGTTCATAGCAGCACTATATGAAATAGCCCCAAAGTGGAAATAACCCAAATGGCAGACAATAGTGGAAGAGAAAAATAAATTAACATATATTTAAACCATGGAATAGTATAAAGCATCATCAACAACCCAAAAAGCTATAGCTCCACAAAAGATAAGTAAATCTTTAAAAGATAATACTGAGCAAAAGAAGTAAAACATAACAAATTTATACTAACTAATTTTTATAGTATAAATTTAATAAAGGCAAATCTAAACCTTGAAGTAAGGAGTACACACTTCAGTGGGTGATATATGAAGAAGAGAAAGGAGAGAATTCCTATAAAAGTCATGATAGTGATTCATACTTGAGGGTAAGATTGAGAAGAACTGTTGGCTTTTGGAGTTCCATCATATTCTACATTCTGTTCCTGGGCCTGGGTAGTGAACAGATGAGTGTTCTTTAAGTCACACATTTATGTTTTAGGCATCTTTTTCTGTATGCTATATTTTATAATAAAATATTTTATAGCAAACAAACCACAGAACCCAAAGGTTTTCTTTCTATGGCTGGTTTATTTCACTTAGCATAATGTTCTCCATGTTCATCTGTATTGTTGCAAGTGACAGATTTTTCTTATTTTGTTTTGTTTTTGAGACAGAGGGAGTCTTGCTCTGTCGTCCAGGCTGGAGTGCAGTGGCGTGATGTCGCCTCACTGCAACCTCCGCCTCCCGGGTTTAAGCAATTCTCTGTTTCAGCCTCCCGAGTATCTGGGATTACAGGCACGTGCCACCCTGCCCGGCTAATTTTTGTATTTTTAGTAGAGACGGGGTTTCACCATTTAGGCCAGGCTGGTCTTGAACTCCTGACCTCGTGATCCATCTACCTTGGCCTCCCAAAGTGCTGACATAACAGGTGTGAGCCACCGCGCCCAGCCACAAAGGACAGGTTTTTCTAAGGCCAAATAGTATTCAATGGATAGAGGTAGAACAGTTTCTTTATCTTTTCATCCACTGAGGGACACTTCAGGTGATTTCACATCTGGCTACTGTGAATAATGCTGCAATGAACATGAGTGTGGAGTTATGTCTTTGATGTATTGATTTCATTTCCTTTGGATATAGAGCCAGTAGTGGGATCATATATAGTTCTATTTTGAGAAACATCTCTGCTGTTTCCCATAACAATTGTAGTAATTTACATTCCCACTCACAGCGTACAAGTACTCCCTTTACTCCACATCCTCATCAACACTTGTTATCTTTTGTCTTTTTGATATAAACCGTTTTAACAAGTGGGAGGTAATATCTTATTGTATTGTAGTTTTAATTTGCATTTTCCTGATGATTAGTGATGTTGAACATTTTTTTTGTATACCTGTTGGCCATTTGAATGTCTTCTTTTGAGAAATCTCTATTTATGTCCTTTGCTCATTTTAAAATTGGGTTGCTTTCATCCTATTGAATTGTTCGAGTTATTTATATATTCTGGCTATTAACCCCTTATCAGTTACATAGTTTGGAAATATTTCCCCCCATTCTAGAGTTGGCCTCTTTACTCTATTGTTTCCTTTGCTGTGTGTAAGCTTTTAAGTTTGATGCAATTTCATTTGTCCACTTTTGCTTTGGTTGCCTGTGCTTTTAGAGTCATACCCAAAAATCTTTGCTGAGGCCGATGACAAGCAGCTTTTTTCCTACTTTTTTTCTAGAAGTTTTATAGTTTTAGGGCTGACATGTAAGTCTTTACTCCATTTTCAGTTGATTTTTATATATAGGATAAAATAAGGGTCCAAATTCATTTTTCTGCATGTGGATGTTCAGTTTTCCCAACCCTGTTTATTGGAGAGACTGTTTCCCCATTGTGTGTGGCATCTAAAAAAGTTGAATCCATAGAAGCAGAGCATAGAATGGCGATTACTAGAGGCTGGGGCAGCAGGAGTGGGGTGGTGAACGGGAGATGTTGGTCAAAGGGTACAAAGTTTCAGTTAGACGGAAGGAATAAATTCTGTACAAGATCAGTTGTACAGCCTAGTGACTATATTTAATAATAACGTACCATAGAATTGAAAATTGTGAAGTTCTCACCACAAAAAATAAGCATGTCAGGTGATGGATATGTTCATTAGCTTGATTTAATCACCCCACAATGCACATGTATATCAAAAAATCACGTTGTGCCTCATAAAAGCATATAATAAAACAAATAGGCCGGGTGCGGTGGCTCACGCCTGTAATCCCAGCACTTTGGGAGGCCAAGGCGGGAGGTTCACGAGGTCAAGAGATCGCCATCCTGGCCAACATAGTGAAACACCATCTCTACTAAAAATAGAAAAAAAATTAGCTGGGCATGGTGATGTGTGCCTGCAGTCCCAGCTACTCAGGAGGCTGATGCAAGAGGATCATTTGAACCTGGGAAGCGGAGGTTGCAGTGAGCCGAGATCACGCCACTGCACTGCAGCCTGGTGACAGAGTGAGATTCTGTCTCAAAACAACAACAACAACAACAACAAAACAAACATAAATAAATAAACACACATGTAAGAACATTTCAAAAATAAAGTAAATTTTGAGGCCAGGAGAAAAAATGGAAAAAGAGAATATTTTCCATTTGATTTAAAACATCAAGACCATATTCATCATAAACTTATATGCACTTTAAACAATGTATTGCAAGACATAGAAAGCACAATTCTTAGATATAAGAATAAAATTTGATACACTAGAATTAAAGAATTTTATTCATCCCAATTTTCTGTACAAAAGAGAGTTTTAAACACCTTGTCTCTAAATTTATTGACCAAATAGACCAAAAATAGAATATTAATGAGTTTAGTCACATAAGTAATAGGATGAATTTACTAGATAATTTAGTATGTGGTACCTTATAAAGAATATATATTATACACCCATAGAAGCAGGAAAAAAAATGTGTACTACATTCTAGGACTATCGCACAATCAAGCTAGATCCACATAAATGCTAGATCAAAACTGAGACCTACTGAAAAACTTAAAAACAAAAATGAAACAAAATCTCATAATTTCTTTAAAAAATTGTAAATCAAATCAAACCTATATTCTGAGATCTAAAATCAACAAAATAAGAATAGCATATAGCAAAAGTATGGGATGGTGCTAAGCATAAGGACCATTCATACATTTAAATTCAAAAGGCCAAAAATAACAACCAAGCCTTCAATTCAATACAGAAAAGTTAACAAAATAAGCCATATAGATGTATATATAAAATTATACAATTAATGAAAAGCATAAAATAATGACTCTGAATGCTAAAAATAAAAAATACAATTAATGGATAAAAGGGCCGATTCTTCAAAAAGATAAATAAAATATGCCGGTCCATCCCGGTGCAGTGGCTCATGTCTGTAATCCCAGCACTTTGGGAGGCCGAGGTGGGCAGATCACCTGAGGTCAGGAGTTCGAGACCAGTCTGGCCAACGTAGTGAAACCCTGTCTCTACTAAAAATACAAAAATTAGCAGGGCATGGTGGTACACACATGTAATCCCAGCTATTCGGGAGGCTGAGACAGGAGAATTGCTTGAGCCTGAGAGAAGGAGGTTGCAGTGAGCTGAGATCATGCCACTGCACTCTAGCCTGGCTGACAGAGCAAGACTGTGTCTTAAAAAAAAAAAAATGCAAGTCCTTTGGAATTTGGGTCTTGAATGAAGGGAGAAAATAAAAATATAAAGCATTAGAAATGAGAAAAGTATAACTAGATGAAAATCTAAACAAAATACAGAATTCTTTAGGAAATTTAGAAAACCGAAACTGACTCCAGACAAAGCTCTCCACCCCTCCCCACCCTGTGTATGTGGGTATAGGGGTAGCAGTGGGAGAGGCTATGGTTCTCCAGAACCTTCCAGTTGCCTGGAGAGTTCTGCTAGGAGGATCCCACTTTTCCCGCAGAGCTCATGTCCTTCAGGCCATCTTTGCAGGTAATAAAGGGTGTACGGTATTTTAACTTCCCCCAGGTCAGAGTCTATCTTTCAATGTGTTTTAAATAAAGGTGGAAGGAGGTATGAGTTATTTACTTTCCAACAAGTTCCAAGAATGCAAACAATATGAAAGTTCACCTACATCTTTTTATGTTGATAGGTCTGACACTAAAACCTGATGAGAGCACAAAAAATAAAAATATAGAAAATTCTAATTTACGAGTGGTATATTAAATCATATCAAAGAGACTTAAATTAAAAAGGGAGCTGATTTGTTCATATTACCAAAAAATATGGCAGAATGTTCTTCAGCATGCTGGAAACAAGTACTTAGAGCTTCCCTTTGTACTGGTTTCATTCTCAAGCACATTTTCACCTGGCTCTGGCAAGCTGTCTACCAGTAGGTACAAGCTGACATTCTATTAGCTTGGTACTCCAGCAGAAGGAGAGCATCTCTCTGTTGGCAACTCTAGCACAAGTCCCCAGAGTGGCATCTCATTGGTCCGGCTTAGTTCCCATGCCATTACTAAATCATTCACTGTGGCCAGGAAATCTGGTGCTCTAATTGGCCAGCAGTGAATTATGTGTTCACTCCTAGGTTATGGCTCAGTATTAGGAAGTCTATGAATATAAATGAGAATATTAATTATTTAAAAAGAAATTTCATGTGGGGAAAGGCATTAGATTTGATTTAGCACTCATTTCTGGTTAGTTCATTCATTCCTTCAACATACATTTCTTAAGGACCAATTCTGTATGGTTTTCTGGTTTTGGTATGGAAGTGAACAAAAACAAGCCAAACTCCCTGCTTTGTGGAGGTTACATATTAGGATTTAACACTGTATGTAGAATAGCAAGAAAGTTTAAATATGGTTTAAAAAAGTTAGATGCTAAAAGCAAAATGTATGTTAAATATTGCAGCACTAAAGACATTCCCATCCTAGAGTATTTATTTTAATTATCTTTTAGGGCACAATTTTAATAAGGTTTCTGGGAAGCGCAGATATATATACTGAGATTCACCTTGTTAAGGATCCTTTTTTTTTCCCTTTTGCAAGTGAAAATAACTTGATAGATTTTTCAGACTCAAATATTTTTCCTTTAAACTCTGCAAAAGTTGCTTTGTATTTTCTGGAATTTAATATCAATGAGAAATGATCTGAAGCAAATCTAATTTTTGTTGCTTTGTAGGAAAGCCATTTCCTCCCATCCCTGCCTGGGTACATCTCACCCAACCAATCTAAAAAACTTAAAAAAAAAAACTTACCAGAGTATGTGTACGTAGAAAGCTCTATTGATTAATTTTGATTGCTTCTTATGAAAACCTTTCAAACACAAACATGTTTTTTTGACTCAAAAAAAAAAAATCTTTTTTCTTCTTTAATTGTTTCTTCTTAATTTGCACTTTTCCCCTACCGTATTTTATGTATACCTAAATGGGATCTTCTGCATTTGTTCTTTACATCTTTGTTTTTCAATGGTTCACCACTTTCTCTCTTTTCTTTGATTTTGGGAGATGTTTTTGAACTTGTGCCCTCCTTCCTTGTTTTTCCATGATATCTAGTGCCCCTTTGCTGTTTGAATTTTGTTGGTGATATTCTTTGTTTACAGTCTTTAAAACTGCATGATGTCATTTTAAAAGAAATATTTATTTAATTAAAGATTCTCAGAATCCAAATGAAATGTTCTCTCTATTCCCTAGTAATTTTATTTAATGTGAAGTTCTCTGATTTCAGAAGCCTGTCCTTCCCAGTATTGGATGTTGAGCCTGAATTACTCAAGAACTATTTGTGGACCTTTTAAATGGTTAGGTCTAGACAAGGAGGGACTGAATAGGTTTGGATATACAGCAGTTTTTCTTTGCCTGTCTGCATTCCTGAAGCCTGACAAGGGTAGGCAGAAGGCTCAAGAAAATGATGATCAGGGTCTTGGGATTCTTTGCTCAGGTTTCTTTCCTCTCCCCTGTTTCATGTGATCTGAGAGCTAGCTGGGGCAGTGGGCTCGTTTGCTGACCCTCAGGGTTCCATGCCACCCGGCTCACATGTCCTTGGGTGTGCTCCAGTGTGCTGGTACTCCCTTGGTGGTGCATGGACCAGGAAGCCTAATCCAAACAAGTCTAGGCAATAAAGGGAATGAGCACTCAGTTCACTGAGATAAGCTGAACGCTACAGGATTTTTTCCTCACAGCCTAATGAGGACTTGTCAAGGACCAAGTTTCTTTTAATCTTTGTTCTCTGCCTCCCAGATGTCTTCAGCCCAAGCCAGACCTTACTTAAGGAGACAAAGTAGATGCAGCAGTTCCCACAGTTCACGTCTGCACAGCACATGACCCAGTAGGAGATGGGACTGACTGGGTCAGACTGCAGTATCTGAACTCCTTTTAATTGAGGGAGTATGAGATCTCACTAATTGGTTTATACTCATATTGGCACTGCTGCTGCCCCTAGGGCTGGGATGGGGTTAATTCACTATTTCCTGTTCCACCACACAGCTGCTACCCAGGTGAAAGAGTTAAATGGCTAAGGGATAGTAATCCATAATATATTCAGGTTTTTAATGCCTCTTCTAAGTGAGTTCTCAGAATTAGCCAAGTTGTGGAAGTGGTAGAGACATACAGGATAGATTTATTTACTTTTGTGAATCTACTATATTAATCATGTAGTTTATTTAAATAGTGTGATTCAGTTTTGAGAGTAAAGTTGGGAAAACCTCTTACCTGTTATTTTTATTTTATTTTGATACTCTGTTAAGTCGAACTCAATGAGTAGGGAGCAGGGAGGCTAATGGGCATTTATAGAATGACATTATACTTTAATATTAAAACAGGAATGGTTAGATTTACTTATTTATGTAAGAATTCCTTTTTAGCATGTACTACTTGCCAGGTACAGATGACCCTTGAACAATGTGGAGCTAAGGGTCACCAACCCGCTCCCATCCCACAGGTAAACATCTGTGTATGACTTTTGACTCCCCCACAACTTATCTCCTAATAGCACATTGTTGGCTGGAGGCATTACTGATAACATAACCAGCCTACTAACATGTATTTTGTATTATATATATTATTGATTATGTTTTTACAATAAAGTAAGCTAGTGAAAAGAAAATGTCTCTGAGAAAATCATAAGGAAGAGAAAATATATTTACTGTTCATTAAGTGGAAGTGGATCGTCATAAAGGTCTGCATCCTTGTCATCTTCACATTGCGTGGGCTGAGGGGGAGAAGTTGGTTTTGCTGTCTCGGGGTGGCAGAGGTGAAGAAAACTCATGTACAAGTGGACCCACTCACTTCAAACCGGCGTTGTTCAAGGGTCAACTGTGTTTCATTACTGAGCATGAGAGTGCAATGTGTACCAGCCAGAGAAATGTTCCTGCTCTCAAAGAGTTTAAGTCATGGGAGAGATCACAGTGAAGTCAATAGGTTTGTCGTGAGAAATTGTTATACAAGATGCCCCAGGTGCTATGGAAGCATATAGAGCAGGCACCAAATCTAGGCCTGGGGAAGCAGGAAAAGCTTATTTATTAGAGGAGAATACTGAGTAATACTTCAAGGGAAGGTTGGCATGGGCCAGGTAAAGAGATGCTGAAGGAGCCTCCAGACAAGAAGAGCTCATGTGGGAAGGTCCAGCAATGAGAGAGGCAGTAGGGCAAGGTTCTAGAGTTAAACCATCTGGTTTGGAATCCTGGCTCTTCCACTTACCAGCTGTGTGATCATGTACAAGCTATTTTGACAGGGATAATAAAAATGGCAGCTATCCTGTGAAGTTGTCATGAAGATTGAGCAAGTTTGTAAAATACCTCAAACAGGGCTTTGTTTGTTACATTAAAAATACAATTAAACCTACATATAAAACAAAACAAATCTTTCCACACTGCCTTAGTCAACAACAAGTAAGAAAGAATCTACTCTTTAGTGTCTCCCGTTGGAGGCGGCCATGTTTACTCTCTGACATCCGCAGCAGTGGATTCAGCTGCCTAAATGAGCCTGTCTGCTTGCCCCTGTCCTGTCTGCTTCCAGCTGGCTGAAGAGATATGCTTACACACAAGCTCAGAAAAGAACCACGAACATTGAGAGACTGCAGCTCAGTCAGCGAGTCCATGGGAAGAGGGCCAACATGGAATCCAGGAGAAGTGGTCATGTGTACATCTAAGATAAAAGCCAGGTAAGGCAGCTATCAGTGATTTGGGCAGGTGGTCATGGAGACTGACAGGAAGTTCTTGTTGCCACTTCCATATCTTGTGAAAAGGCAAGACTCCATCTCTGGGAAGCCTGACCAGCACCAAGCCAGGCCTGCATCCAAGAAAATCACAATACAAGGAAGCTTATCAAAGGACTAACTCACTCTTTCTCTCTCTCTTTCTCTCTTTCTCTCTCTCTTTTCTTTCTTTCTTTCTTTCTTTC